>NC_092251.1:4742500-4872500 GCF_036320965.1 Panulirus ornatus | reverse complement strand
TCTCTCTCTCTCTCTCTCTCTCTCTCTCTCTCTCTCTCTCTCTCTCTCTCTCTCTCTCTCTCTCTCTCTCTCTCTCCGCCCACTACAGTGAGCCTACCCTTCCTTCTTCCCCCCCACCACCACCACCACTTATCCGCTGTAGTCCCACATCTACTGTAACAGCTGTGTGTGTTTACACTTCCTACCAAGCACCCACGCATCAGCTGTGACAACCAGGTATGTCCAGCATCTCTCTCTCTCGCGAACTAACCACGTCTTTTCCCAAGCTGTTCCTCGCGTGTACCTGCATCCAGCTTTTATAGTGTTCCATTACTTCCCTCATCCCGGGTGTGTCCCAGCGTGTGTGCCGTGCCATGAAAATGAAGAATAAGCATTTTAAGGATATCATACACCACTTGATATTCATTTGCACGTATGAATGATCCTCAGCCCGTGTCTCCAATCAGACTGGATGAGGTAGGGGCAATTAGCTCCCGCCACCAGTCGAAAAGCAGTTGGAGACTCAGTTTAGATCAGTGTTCTCACACGGCGGCGGTGAAATCACGGCATATCTCTGAGCTTCTCTTCCTCCATGCCTTAGAAATGCCCTCAAGAAGAGACGGAAATATTCGCAGAATTCTGGAGGAGTTAGGCATTCCTGATCAAATAACAGGACGTGAGACAGAGAAAGAGAGATAGGATGGGCCCGCTATTCGCATCTCCCTCCCCAAAATTTTACATTTTCTCAGGGAATCAGAGTGAGAAAAATGTGCTTTTTTTTTTTTTTTGTTTTTTTCAGGGTTGAGGCTAAACGTGAGCTGGTCATACAGAAGGATCAATAGTTAGTTACTCAAGTAAATGATTTGCGTAAATGATTCTTCAGTAATTTTGATGATGGTCTTCAAGTGCGTTTGTAAAAAAGTGTCTGCGTGTATGATTTCTGATGATATATATGTATATATATATATATATATATATATATATATATATATATATATATATATATTTTTTTTCATACCATTTTTTTTCCTGATCGATTTCAAGAAACCCTTTCTTTTTTTAATATATATTTCTTTATCAGATTCTCTTCTTGACTCTGCCTGCATATCTCTCTCTCTCTCTCTCTCTCTCTCTCTCTCTCTCTCTCTCTCTCTCTCTCTCTCTCTCTCTCTCTCTCTCTCTCTCTCTCTCTGTGGGTTTCTCACTTATTCTTAATCAAGTTCTGGGCATTCATATGAGGGACGATAACATTAAGTCGGAATCAGAGATTAAAATTGCCTCCGTGACGTTGGCAGTTTAACTTGTTCCTTAACACTGTGGTGTGAGCGCAGTGAATGAGATGTGGTGAGAGTGTGGTGATGGTGTGGTGATGGTGTGGTGATGGTGTGGTGATGGTATGGTGATGGTGCGATGATCGGGTGTGGAGAGTGTGATGATCGTGAGGTACAAAGGAGTTCTATTGACCTTTTGTTGATCATCTGATCGTAATAAATAGTGTATGAATTATCATGGTAATTATAAGGTGTATAGGTGGTAATTCTATGGTAATTATACGGTAAGTAGGCGGTAATTATAGGGTAATTATGAGATAAGTAGGTGATAATTATATGGTTATTAGAAGGTAAGTAGGTGGTAATTATATGGTAATTATAAGGTAGGTAGGTTGTAATCATATAGTAACTATTGCTGTAGGGATGTTACTGATTACATTACCTGTTGAGTTTTGAGAAAAAAAAGAAATTATAATCAACCAAATCCACTTAAAAACCAAAGCTTTCCCATTATCATTCATATTGACGAACGTAAACTGTAAAAAAAAGAGAAAACCCGAGAATCTTCAGAAAGACAATGAAAGCACAGACAGACAAGTAAACAGAGGAGAAAGAAAAGAGCCAGAAGGAACGAAGGAAGACGGTCGGAACAATATATCCTTTTCATCATATTCCGTGAATATTTTATGGCAGATCCTCCGTCCTAATCAAGTTAAAAAGAAATGGGGCTCTAGTGTTGACACGGGGAATGAATGAAGGTCGGCCGACTGAAGCCGATTCATCTTTGGAATGAATCTTTTGTCTTACGGGTACAGCACTCACTCACGTACGCCGGCGTGCAGGGAAGTATATAGACATATAGATATATACACTGTACATAGAGAGAGACACTCTTACATACATTTAGTGTATGATATGCCTCATCAAGCCATGGCTACAGTATCACAGAACAAAGGATTGTGTATATATATATATATATATATATATATATATATATATATATATATATATATATGTGTGTGTGTGTGTGTGTGTGTGTGTGTGTGTGTGTGTGTGTGTGTGATCGGCCGCCGACGCATCGGGGCACCGGGACAAAACTGGGTGTAGAGGTGAAGCGTTAAATTTAAATCTACGAGATTTATGGCTGAGTGAGTGAAATCAGATGCCTCGCCGAGTAGAAAATGAGTAGAGGGAGAACAGTTTGTGAGGAAGGAAGGAAGGAAGGAAGGAAGGAAGGAAGGGAGGAAGGGAGGGAGGGAAGAAGGAAGGAGAGGTGTTAGAAAGAAAAAAAATGAGTATTCCACTAAAGATTGAGATGGGTATGTGATGGTGATGGTGGAGACTTGGGCATCAAGAATTGTGAGTCTGACTCAGGGTGATGAGTGAATGCTGATATTCAGGTCTCGTGACTCATACGTTGTGATGACCCTCTGTTCGTGGGTCGAATAGTAAGACTGTGGAGTTAAACACTAAAAAGCTAGGATCAGCTGACGACATCACCGGGTCGTGAAAATAGTTGTAATGAAACTGATAGAAAGTAAAGATTGCTCTCTCTCTCTCTCTCTCTCTCTCTCTCTCTCTCTCTCTCTCTCTCTCTCTCTCTCTCTCTCTCTCTCTCTCTCTCTCTCTCTCATATGTGTGGGTGTGTGTGTGTGTGTGTGTGTGTGTGTGTGTGTGTGTGTGTGTGTGTGTGTGTGTGTGTGTGTGTGTGTGTACATCCCGGATCACCCCTGCCAGTGTAGACTCAGACACACAATCACAGACAAAACCTAACCAGCTCGCTCACCAACCCATGGAGGTTCCCCCGGGGTGGTAATACTGCAGGCTCACAGCTCCTGCACACATCGCTCCCTCTCCCTCCCTCTCCCTCCCTCTCCCTCCCTCTCCCTCCGCCACTATGACACAGGACCTGGCTACGCTGAAAGCTAGAAACGTATTTACAGAGGCTTTTTGAAGCAGGCCTTATCCCGAGGCAACTTTGAATCGTATTTATCTCGAGCATACTTAATGGGGCTGTGTCCCATTGCAGTTCGTGGCTTTGCAGTTTGCTGCGTGCTTGTGTGCACTTTGAAGCTATATATATATATATATATATATATATATATATATATATATATATATATATATATTCTCTTTTTCTCTCAAGAGCTGGGCTGTTGCTTGTGCAAGCGTGACTGGAAAATTGTTCGCTCTTCTGAAGTTCGTTTTCGTGACTTAATGAGAGCCACATTTGGCTGATCTAGGGGTTGTGTCTACAGTTAGAGGAGAGTAATGAATAATGCTTTTGATGACTGTGTTACGAGGGTCATTGATGATCAACCTGGCTTGATGCTCGGAAATAGATACAGACTTTGTGAAGGCCTTTATCTATCTATCTATCTGTCTGTCTGTCTGTCTTTCTGTTTATCTATTTCTATCTATCTATCTATCTGTCTATCTATCTATCTATACGTTAAACTGACTAAGACCTATTCAGTCCTCCTGGAGCACCTCCGTGTCTACGAACGACCCTTTTTCAAAACTGGTGCTGAAACATTCCTATCCAAGCCAGGGGTCCAGAGGCATATGAGAGCGCACCAAACTTTGGCTAGTCATTTCAACTTTTGGGCTTTGAATTTGCAAATTTCCCGTGTCTTGTGAGTCTGGCGGGGGCGTCTCGAGCAGTCACCGCGTGTCGTTTCGTAACCAGAGGGAACAAATTAATTCAGTAACCATTGTCCTTAACGTTATGCCATTAACCGAACTTTTGCTTCAAGTGATAATAACTGGGACGTCGGGACGAGCCGTTGTGATTGCTCTTAGTCTTTCATTCGAATTGCATTGATAGATTATTTTGCTCTACACGTCCCAGTCGAGGAATATTTTTCAGCATCTTGTCTCGTGTGATTATAACATTCAGTGGTACTATGTGCTAAACTGAATCTCTTTTGTGGCATATGATAGTGTTGAATTACTCTTGACATATTTGGTAAAGTAATTATTCAAGAAGCTCTGAAGTATCGAAGCTTAATAAAGTCTTCAGTTTTGATTACATCATTATATAAAGGTTAATAATATTTTTTTTTCCCTTGGAATACATAACTATAACATTTTATGAAGCGACTGTCTTATATGTATGAACCTCATACAGAGTAACGCTGAAAAGAATATAATACTTCGTTGATGAGGAGATAAATGACGTAAATATAAGGGTATTAGACCCTAGGAAAAGTCTATAGTAAACTAAGGTTGGATTGGGACAGTGGGGGATGGATCACTTGCTGTTTGAAGATGACGCGGCTTTGGTGGCTCACTGTGTGTGTCTGTGTCTGTGTGTGTGTGTGTGTGTGTGTGTGAGAGAGAGAGAGAGAGAGAGAGATTTTTTTCCAGAAGCTGGTGACAGACTTTTGGCGAGTGTTTGAGAAAAGAAGAGTAAATATGTTCGAAGGTCAGGTAATGAAGGTGCAATAACAAGGGAACAAAACAGGAGCGTTTTGAACCCAAGTTCAAATGCTTCGACGTTCTTCTTTTTTTTTTTTCCTTCGTTTTCCTTTTCATTCTCTTACAGCCAGTGGGACGGACTCAATCTATCTGAGAGGGCGACAAGGGCGTTGGAGAACCTTTGGGAGATGATTCCCATCCCATCCTTGGCCAGCGAGACCACAGCACCGAGATTTTGTGGAGGATTCAGTCAGGGATTTCTAGGTCCTTATACTGGCTGTCTGAACTGCCTGGGGTTTAATCTGGAACTAACTTCTGTTGAGTGGAGTGACAGGAGGAAGGAAAGAAGTATTTAGAAGAAGAGGAGTTGGAGGAAGTGGAGGAAGAGACCCGGGAGGAGGAGGAGGAGGAGGAGGAGGAGAAGGAGCGACAGTACGAAGAGGAAGAGATAAAGATGTGTGAGGTGACAGTCTGGAAAAACAGGAGGGAGGTAAGATAAAGATCTAGAAAGGGAAAGACAGGGAGGGAGAGAAGTAAAGGAAAGGGAAAAAGAGAAGGATAGTAGACCGAGGAAGAGATACATATCCCGGATAAAAGGAAAAGGGAAGCTGGTTGGCAGAGAAGGCGATAAAACTCCAGATATAAGGAAAACGGAAGGAAGATGGTGAGGGGCAAATGATGAAGACTTTCGAAGATAGAGAAAGGAAGTGGGGAAAAAATATGAAGCGGAAAAGAATGCTTAGAAAGTGTGGAGTCTCTGATGACGGAATCTGATGGTCGACTGGAGTGAGACAGAAAGGAAAGTAAAAAAAATCTGAAGCAGAATCATGAGAGACAGAGATGAAATAGTGCATGGGAGAACCATCTTGCTGTGGAATATGAGAGAGAGAGAGAGAGAGAGAGAGAGAGAGAGAGAGAGAGAGAGAGAGAGAGAGAGAGAGAGAGAGAGAGAGAGAAAAAATTTTGAAGACAATATCTCTCATAAACGTCCCTTCTCATACTACTACGCTTCACTATACAATACCAACCAACAAGTCCTTTTCACTGACTACCCAAATTTTCAGCAGGTAATTCATGAATTGTGGATTACGACGAATGATATCATCAGGAAAGGTCAGATCGACCAATAATCTTCTTATTTAATGTTATCTTGACTCGACAGAACAAATATCAGTAGAGAAATATTTTCCTCTAAGTTGTCGGGGTGGGGAAGCGAGTCTCCGAGTTCTTCTAACAAGGACACTTTTTTCCCCCCCCACACTCGCTCTGGCCTTCCGTCAGGGTAAAGTTTTTTTTTTTTCCTGGAGATTCTTAAACCCAGCTGGAACTTGGGGGGGGTCAGGGTTGCAAGTCTTAAAATGAGAATAGTTTGGACAATCTTCCTTAGTGCTCTAACACCCATGGGGGTGTGGAGGAGGAGGAGGAGGAGGAGGAGGAGGAGGGGGAAGAAGAAGGGTAATATCGGAGCTAATAAACAATGATACTCCCTACTCCTCTCACTTGGGGAGTATTATCTGTAGCCATCACACCTTGCAACAGGAACTTAACACACATCTTGTATAAGTACAATAAACAGACAAGGACAGAACATACATACAGGAGACAGACACATTCACAGACGTCATAAGGATACAGTAACTGCTGTACTCTGGGGCCAGTTCTCCGTAGTACAGATTATCCTAGACATGCACTAGAATCTTTTATGAGGTATAATTTGTCCTCACTTGTCTGCATATCTCGCTGTGTTGGGATGTCTTCAGGCCAAAATGGGAGTGACCAGCTATGTCATATGATGCTGTGCTCATAGAATGGGTCGATTCATCATTTCTTTTATCTTGTTCAACTCACAGCTCCCGTGTGCTGGCCGGTTCGTCATCGCACGTCTGTCTGCGTCCAAGCACGTTTATAACGTTGCCTTTGGAGGTCTCCTTACATGCGTGTCCAAAGCCTCTGCTGGATTCGTAGTTATCCATTGTTCCAGTAATCTGATGCGTCTCTGAAGTTATTAGAGTCTCGTCAGTTCTTGTATGTCCCGTTACATTCCCTGGCATTCCCCAGCAGGGCTCATGTCTCAGCAGATCATTCACTTCCTCTAGGACATCTTGACATGTCAGGCACGTCGTATGTGCCATACAGTGTTCTGACATGTCGCACAATGTCAGTCCGCCCTAGACATGTCCTGATACGTGTGACTCACTTCTCTGACGCCTGACCTGGCGTGTCCTGGTGGGTCATTTTCACCCTTCGACACACGTCCAACTCCGATGAACGGGACCTGGAAAATATATACATATATATATATATATATATATATATATATATATATATATATATATATATATATATATGTATATATATTTATATATATATATATATTTTTTTTTTTCTTTAAACGCAGCCGGAGACAAGACGACCTGGATTCTTTGTCTCCCGGATCGATTAACGAGGAGGAGATTTGTCTCCAGGGTAGAGAGAGAGAGAGAGAGAGAGAGAGAGAGAGAGAGAGAGAGAGAGAGAGAGAGAGAGAGAGAGAGAGAGAGAGCCGGTGGTAAGTGCCGCTCGGGTGCAAGTAAAAGGTCGTAAAAATGATGCAGGAGTTCGTCCAGTGAATGTTGATATCATTCCACTGATTTATGTAAGACAGTTTGATGTTTTGCAAGAGACATCTCGGCTCCTCCGGCCTGCCTGTAATTGGCAGTAAACTGAATGATGCTTTGAGGTTATTGCAAGTTACCTTTGTAATTTTTCCTCTAGTGCTCACGTTTCTCTTTAGTTTTCATTTCCCTCTTGTCATCCATTCTTCCTCCTCCTCTTTCCTCCTCCTCCTCGTCCTCCTTCTCATCTTCTTTTTCTTCGTCCTCTTCTGGTCTTTCTTCCTATGTTTTCAGTTTTGTTTTCTTTCCTTTTTCTTTCCCTACTCTTATTCTTTTTATCACTTTCTTTCGCACTTTGTTCTTTTCTTTCATAATCTTGTTGGTTTGCCTTACCCTCATCTCTTACCTAACTTATTGTTCCCTATCTTGCCTTACTCTCTTCTCTCTTCCAAGATCTCTCTTACTCATCCTTTCTTCTTACCCTTCCTTACCTTCTCGCACCTTACTCTTTCCTTCCTCGTATATCTTCTTACCTTACCCTTACCTCTCCCATCTCTTATCCCTCCTTACCTTACCTTACCTTACTCTTACCCCATGGCTCGAATCCTTCATTACCCCTCCCTTACTGTCCCTTCCCCTCGTCTAATCCCTCGTTAGCTCCCCATGCTTCTCTCCCTTACACCTCCCTAATACGTTGCCTGCCATCACAAAACTCTATGATCCCCAGGTGCAGTCTATCGGCCGCTTCCGTAATACACATCCCAATGTTATTTTGCATCTTTGAGCTCCAGTGACGGCAGCGACCTGATATTCCCCACCTCCGCCATCTCTTGGCTTATTTCCCTTATCATCTCCTCCCTTCTATTCCCCCCGTTGATATTCGCGCCAAAAATCTAGCGCTCCCGGTCAAGTTTCTCGTCCTTCATAATGTCCCCCTCTTCCTTATCAGTACAGGTTTAGATACAGTCTTAGAATAAGTCGTAGTGTAGTCTGATCATTGAACCACATTACACTAACTTCATCTCGTCCACAGATTAGATATGTATATTCTTTACATTAGTTTTCCTCTTCGCTCTTTCTTTTATAATCATTTTCCTCTTTCTCTATCCTGCATTTTTTTTACTCATCTCTTTCATCTTTATGTTTGCTCTAACGTTACTTATTTTCTTCTTCATCTCCTCAGTCCTTCGCTAGTTACATCTTATCCTTTTTCTTCGTACCCTTATTCATCTCAGTAGAGTGAACATCATGAAAATACGCCAGTCACCCTGCCAAAATCCAGTCCATAAACCTGGTATATATAGACCGAATTTCAGGATGTATACTGGCTCCTACCTACGGGAAGGTCTGATGATTCTGGCATCTTTATTCACACCTCGGCTAGCCAAACAACACACTGCTTAATTATCTGTCATCTTCTTGGTTATATTACGGCGCGGGTGACGTCTTGTTTTGTTGGGAGGGAGGGAGGAAGGGTGCGTAGGAGAAGAGAGAGGGAGAACTGATGGTTGAGAAGGAGGGATGGTGAGGATGATTAGTGTGAGAGAAGCCGGTAAATTATATTAGGGCAGAAAATGCGACAGTGAGGGTGACATGCAGTTTATGAGGGCGTGTGAGGGCGATAAGAGGCTTTAGGAGGGTGTGTGGCGTGGGGTAAAATGGTGAGGGAGATGTGAGGTTAGTTGGGTGAGGGTTCTGAGAGGGGGAATTGGGCGGGGAGAGAAGGAAGGAGATAGAATAGAAAAGTGGGGAAATAGAAAGGGTTGAGATGGAAGAGCTGGACTTGCTGTGTAGGTGATCATCATAATGTGCTCAGTAATTCATCCTTTTTCGTGCCATCAGCTGACGTTCGTGAATGCTATCGAGAAGCGAAATAGTTCTACGATATAAACACCCAAAGAGAGAGAGAGAGAGAGAGAGAGAGAGAGAGAGAGAGAGAGAGAGAGAGAGAGAGAGAGAGAGAGAGAGGGAGACGCAAGGAGGAAGGGAAGAGTAAACAGGAATATAGACAGAGAGACACAGGGATAAAAGAGGCACAGAAACAATACATCCAAGCGATCGTCACACGCGACCAGATGAGAAGGATTAAACGCATCGAGAAATATACAATGACAAATGGGTATAAAACTGCCGTAAGAACTTTTAAAGCCTCATAAATCCCCATTAGATTGGACTACCTGACGTCATCCTGCTGGGAATTAGTGGCCAGATGTTTCATTACGAAAACATCACAGCGAAGAGCGAGCGAGCTCGGCTGACTTTTAATCTGATTTTGGGCATTGTCGTCTCGTCATAGGAAGTCGGTGCGAAGTCACATGTATATATATATATATATATATATATATATATATATATATATATATATATATATATATATATATATATATATATATGTATATATATATATACAGAGGTTCAGACTCTGTTAGAGTAATACTGGGTACAGGGTTGGAAATGGCATGGAATGCACGACACATCGTAAACCCGCTGGACTGTGGAGGGAGTCAGTTCGTCTTTTAGAATCAGGAGGCAGAGAGCGCATTCAAAAGAGCATTGCAGACCTCCAGTTTAAGGCGTTCGAAAAAAAAAAAAAAAGAGGGGAGGATTTTTGATATCGAATGGTGACTTAAAATGGATTCGTACCAGAGGGATGCAGTAGTGTGATTGGTGGAGCATTGTCGTGGACGCAAGATAGGCAACTATATAAATAGATTGATATAAATCCAAGATTGGCAACTGTATAAATAGATTGACATAAATCCAGAGTAACGTATAGACTTTGTCTACGAGTCCAAATGGAATTCAATATGCAGAGGACAGACTATGTTATTTATAGTGCCCTCGCAGCAACTCTTGTTATTCAGTGTTAAGTATAAGGAATAATGAAATTCCGGAGTGTGAAGCTCATCAAGACTTAACGTTCTCATGAATGTTTGAGGCGCCTGGCTATGTACTGCTGCAGATCTCGAAATAGATGCGTCGCATGTCGACGTAGTGAGAGAGAGACAGACAGACAGACAGGGGTAGATGGTGTGTTTACTAATATGTGTTTCCTCGTGTTCATGTCTGAGCACAGACGAAGCCCTTTGAGCATGAAGGTATACTGCCCTTTGAGCACGACGGTACGGCCTTCAGTACAACGGTACTGCCCTTGAGTACAACGGTAAACCGCCCTTGAGGACGACTCTACAATACCCTTGAACACAACGGTACAGCCCTTGAGCACGACGGCATGGCTCTTGAGAACGCTAGTACGACCCTTTGACCTTATGGCTTAGCCTCTGACCTTACCAATAAAGGTCAGAATAGAAAATCAAATCGTCATACCCAAGGGTCGAACAATTGCATTCTAGGGGCATATTTTTGCGTTCCAGGGTCGTACCGTCGTGCTCAAGGGTCGTGCCGTCGGGCTTAAGGGTCGTGCCGTCGGGCTCAAGGGTCGTACTGCCGTACTCAAGGGGCTAGATATTCATACATATTAAAGGTACAGTTTAGTGGAGGCCTGAAAAAGTAATTTTGTACCCACGGTTGGCAACGTCCGTCCGCTATTGTATGGCTGCAGAGACTATTGTATCGTCCCACTGAAAATCTAACCTTCCTTAGTGATTACATTGGAAGCGTGTATCATCACACACAGACACATTGATAGACAGAGTCCATCACGCTGGCCGATCGGGGATGAATGGAATTACAAAGGGGAGAGAGAGAGAGAGAGAGAGAGAGAGAGAGAGAGAGAGAGAGAGAGAGAGAGAGAGAGAGAGAGAGAGAGAGAGAGAGAGAGAGAGAGAGAGAGAGAGGCAGCCCACGGACCGCGCCTCCCGCAGCGGTATATCGAAACATCAAAAATTTACAAGATTGGGAAAAAGTGTCACAGTGGAGAGCGTTACCACATACCCCACACTGGAGGGGAATGCCGCTCACCTGCCTCACCCTAACTAGTGGTATATGATTCACACGAGCCTTACGTGATCCTGCTGGGCGGGTGTGGAGGGTGGTACCCTTGGAGAGGTGGAGAGAGAGAGAGAGAGAGAGAGAGAGAGAGAGAGAGAGAGAGAGAGAGAGAGAGAGAGAGAGAGAGAGAGAAGAACTGCCTCTCCCCATATCCCATACTATCCCTTGGCAGGGGAAGTTCGCCTATCCCTCCCTTCTCTTGGGATTGACTCGTTTATGTCATCCACTCCAAAAGGATGACTGATGACTTCATCCAGTTCTACCTCACCCACGAAGGACGACTTGTACAAACTCCCATCCAGCTAAGTGGGACGACTCTCATCTATGTCATCCTACTATCCTTGCGGATGGTTCTCACTCGTCCTATCCAAGAGAACGACTACATCGCTCGTCTCATCCCACTGGTGGGGATATAACCACCCGATATATCGGTGTACTTCGAGCAATAACCCGAACCTGTGTCCATCTTGCTTGAGGAACAACTCACATATGTGACGTTCCATTCCAGTGGACTCGTCTCCTCTCCTCCTCCTCTTCTTCCTCCTCCTCCTCCTCCTCCATATCCACCGTTCCCCTCCATTCCTCTCTCCCATCTCACTCTCACACATTCACGTCGTTTGAAAGAGCAATTACACTCATCACCATTGTGGTAATTACCGTGATAATAACTGAACAGTTCGCTAAACAAATCGTTCACTTGTCTCGGATCATCTGCGATTCATATTGCCTCGTTTCACCGTCGGGTTCAATAATCATTTGATTGGCTCCTGATCGGCTTAACAACTTGGTTCTTCTGGTGTTTGTAGAGTAGCTCACATGTGGCTCGTTGCCGAGGCTTCTCTGACTGTTGGATTGTTGCATATAAATGAATCACTTGATGAACACATTTGATAAACCTCTTCACAGACTGCTTCAGGTTAGCAATACTCTGATGGCTGAAGCTGCCTCGCTTCGCTTCTGTTTCGTGACTACGATTTAGAAATGAAGGCAAGTGGATGTGGTGATTATATATATATATATATATATATATATATATATATATATATATATATATATATATATATATATATATATAGATATAAAATGTATATGTCTCTTGTAATCTGTTAAATTGAGGATGACATTCTCTGTTTACCTTATGACTCATAAATTTTTCAAGTCCTTGGCTTTTCATCTTCCTTCCCAGCGATTCATGCGAACCATATATCATCTATTTCCCTCCATTTCTCCCTCCTTGTTCCTCGTCCTGTATCTTTCACACATTTTCCCCTGTCTGTCAAGTCCCTCTGTACCTTCCACTTCTCTTAAAAGATTGTAAACGATTCCATCTCAATAAGCATAAGCTGTGTTCCAAAGACGTCTCTTTGTTTCACGTTATTACACGTAATGTCTGCATGAATGACGGTGAAGGATCGAACCCAATGATTGACTTTAGATTAGATTTCCACTTTTCCCCCTCCGCCACATCCCCATCTGTTGACTACCCCACCCCCGCGCTACCCCAGTTCAGCAGCTGGGGTGGTGTTCTTTGCCTCACCCAACATTTCCATGTGTAACTCCCTTTACATTACAGACATGAGGGTAAGGCCGAAGGTTAAAGCAGATGCCACCGCCACCGTGACTGGCTCCTCCACCTCCCGGCTGGCTGGCTCTGGCTGGCTGGTTGGCTGGCTAGGTGGCGTCCTTACCTTCCTGTTTTCCCTCTGTGTCAAGCGGTGGTTCGCTTCTTTGCTTCTTCTGCTGCTGTGGCCTCCGACTGCTGCCCTGTGTGACTGCTAACTTCACTGCCGCCTCTTCTTCTTCTGCTGCTCTTTGTCGCTGTTGTTGTTGTTGTTGTTGTTGTTGTTGTTGTTGTTGTTGTTGTTGTTGTTGTTGTCTTTTGCCCGCTCCTGTGTGTGTTTCTCTTGCCATTGTGTCTGCTGACTGCTGCTTTTACTGTCTGCTGAATGTCTTTACCTCTGATTCTTCATGTGTCTGTTGCTACTGTATCTGCTGCCTGTTCTGTATGTCTGTTGCGGTCATCTCTGCTGGTATATCCGCCTCAGATGCTCTGTATGTCTGTGTCTGTTGACTTCTCTTCCTCTCGTGCTCTGCATGTCTGCCGCTGATTTGACTTTTGACTTCTGCAGTGAATCCAGGAGCTGTTATTTTTTTCCTTAGTTTCATCTAGGTCACTTCCAGGCACATTTAAAACTCGCGATTGATGGATGTATAGATTTAAACTCTCCCATTTTATTTTCACCTGTCGCTGTCCATGTTCCATTTATCTTCGTTGGTTTTGTTTTCATCCGCCTTCTATTTCTGTGCCTTCTTCCTTCATCTCTACATTCTCTGTTGTTAGTTCTACCGTTCTCTTAGCATGACTGTACCGTCAAAGTCAAGGTGTCGTACCTTCAAGTTCAAAAAAAAAAAAGGTCGCACCGTCGTGTTCAATAGTCGTACCACTCAAGTTCCCGGACGTCGGTCGTACCGTCGTGGTCAAATGTCGTAACGACCTCTATCCATTTCAGGAAACACAGGGCCTGGCTGCCTCACACACCGCCATTAGCGTAACCATCCCCACAGTAGTTCAGAAGGCCTCACTGAACACAACTTGAGGGCCATGGGAACTTGGCTCTTGCATCTGGACGCGTGTTTCGATGCTGCAGATTTCCGTGGTCCGCATTGTGCACTATGTCCTGCGAGCGAAGCGGGAGAGGGGTGGGAGGGAAGAGGATTGGAGAGGAAGAGAAGGAGGGGGGGAATAGGAGGAGGAGGAGGAGGAGGAAGAGGAATACGAGTAGAATTCTCGATTAAGATAAGGAGTAGGAGGAGAAACAGCAAGAGGGGAAGAGGAGGAGGAAAAGAAGAAGAAAGTGGGAAAGAAAAAGAAGAGGAAGAGGAAGAGTTACAGGATGAGGATGAGCTAAAGGAAAAGGAAGAGACAAAGGACAAAAATTCTCCTGAAAATATGTCGGATTTGCGACTAAGAACTCGAAGGATTTGTCAAGACTTTTAAGGAAGAGAAATTCAAGAGGTTCTGGAACCACGACAAATGAAGATAAGAAAAGAAGGAACATTGAAACGAGACAAAAAGATAACAGAGATGGGACCGAGGAGGGAAAAAGACAACGATGAAGGGTTTTGGTAGATATGCGAAGAAAGGCATATGTGTCATAAAAAATATAACTCGAAATAGATATCTGAAAAAAAAAAGACGTGATGTAAAAGAAAAGAATTTTTTTAATGAGCCCTCTATACCACTGGAGCCACGTCATCATTTGAACATTCATATATATATATATATATATATATATATATATATATATATATATATATATATATATATATATATATACAAAATTAATTAAGTAATTTGTGTAAACTATATTACTTTTAATTTCTTTATCTCCAACATTCATCTCTGAAAAGCATTTGTATTTATTAGTGCGGTTTGGCATTTTTTGTTTCTGTTTTTGTTTATATCTTTATACCAGTAGACCACAAGTCAAATGTATTCATTTTTTAAATTTGAAAGCCAGTTTTCCTGGATGTTTTTCCTCTGAAACTTTTAAATGTGAAACCAAGATATTTTGAACTTTTTCGTGTTAAAAGTTTATATTTTAGAGCTTTTAGATATAAAGTTTTCTATATTCGGGATCTTTTTGAATAGAATCCTTAAAGCGAGAGTTCCTTTATGATGAAATTTGGTAATTCAAAGTTTCTCTAATTTTTTGTCTTAAATCTTATACCCTTGGAAGTTATATTCAAGAAATTATTACTTTTCTTAAATGTTAACCACGAGAAACGCTTTCTTTGGCCTTTACTGAACCGCATACTTACAGAGGAGAACTTATGAAGTGAATTAAAGTTTGATGTGTATTTGAACAGTCTAGACCTGTAATTGCGTTCCGTTCGACTCTGGGTTCAACAAGATAAGGAAATTTTAATCTCAGGGTAAGAAGGTAACGATTGGTAATCTTGTGTTTGTAATGTTGTTGAAAGGAACACGTCTGAGGAATCTTTATAGAAAACCCATCTATATGAACACCGTAGAATCAAATGCCTTGTTTAATCACGTTGAAAAACACTGATCATTGTATTGACTGGAGTAATGCCATCTCAGTTGTTAACACTAACTCTATTACCACGAGAGATATCATTGAATCTTGTATTATTAAACACGCAGAGAATTATAGTGTAGTGGAACATCACCATTTCTTAAAAGTCCACAAGCAAGACTTTTAGGCATGATCATTAACTAGAGGTGATGTAGAGTGATCATATTGATCTTGTCGCCCGACGAACCAGTCGAGAAAGCCGTCCTGCTCTCCTCTGTATGTAGGAAATTGTGTATCCAGGAGAACCCACGTCATATGTGGAATACCATAGCGCTGAAGCTTTCTTATCCGTCTGCATGCATCAGCCGATAAGATGGTAACCAGGGGGAATGTTAGAGGGAGGAATACACACAAATGAGATCGGAGGGATAGAGTGGCGGTGGAGATAGGAGGTAAAGAGATGGATAGGATGGATGAGAAGGATGGTGGAGATAAAAGGCGTATGACAAAGGATGGGAATGGGGTTGACGGCCGAAGTGGCGAGTGACGGAGGCTAAAACGATCCGGTTGGGACCTGAGGCAGGATTGATACTTCCTCGAGATGGGATTGTCTCACGCCTGTGTGTGTGTGTGTGTGTGTGTGTGTGTGTGTGTGTGTGTGTGTTCATCTCCCTGTCTTCCTGTCTGCTGCTCTGTTTCTCTGTAGCTCAGCGTCCACCTCTGTCCTTCTGTCTTGTCTCTCTATCATCCGACCTTTTTTTGGTCTCCCTGTCTGTCTGTTTGTCTGTCATCCTGACTGACTCTCTCTCTCTCTCTCTCTCTCTCTCTCTCTCTCTCTCTCTCTCTCTCTCTCTCTCTCTCTCTCTCTCTCTCTCTCTCACATCCTAAAAGTTATTTCTTCAATCCCTCACATCCCCCTCCCATCTCTCTCTCTCTCAATCC
Source organism: Panulirus ornatus (assembly GCF_036320965.1). Taxonomy (NCBI): domain Eukaryota; kingdom Metazoa; phylum Arthropoda; class Malacostraca; order Decapoda; family Palinuridae; genus Panulirus; species Panulirus ornatus. The sequence continues at coordinate 4,856,303 of NC_092251.1, read as the reverse complement.
CTCACATCCCCCCCCCATCTCTCTCTCTCTCTCTCTCTCTCTCTCTCTCTCTATATATAAACTCGTCAATTCCCCCCGCCCCGCCCCCCGTCTATCACACTGTTTTCTGGTTCACCTCGTGTTGTTTATCTACGTGAAATTGTCTTGTCAGTCCAGTTCGTTCAAATACATTAGCTCTGTTGGTGCCCTTTGTTCAAATACATTAGCCATGTTGCCTCAACATCATTCAAATACATTTACAGTCTCCACCACCCAGACGTCCTGATGATGAGCAAATACAGCTTGACCCTTCCTGTGTGTGTGTGTGTGTGTGTGTGTGTGTGTGTGTGTGTGTGTGTTTGTTTGTGATTTCCATTAATATTCCTTTGATACAAAAAAGAAAACATTCGCATAAAAAAAAATATTTGGCGTCCTTGGCAATAAATTTTGAGTGTGATAAAAAGCGAGATAAATAAATAGATAATGGTTTATTGGATGTAGGCAGTTATTTGGTTGGAAATGCACACTTGATGTAGGACAGATGTTACAGAGCTGGGAGGCCACGGTAGCTACTAGTTAATCAATCAGACAAGAGCTTGAGGTTTGGGTGAACGGGATGGTTTTACTCACTCTGGATAAAGGGATGGATGAGGTACATTTATATAGCCAGGGTGTCAGGTATATAGGGATGTTCATAGTGCCAGTGTTATGTTATACACATTATGAACTTGACTGAGCATTGAGTGAGGAATAGGTACAGTGATACAGGAGCTGACATACTTGACTGAGCATTGAGTGAGGAATACTTACAGCAATACAGGACCTGACATACAACATTGCCTAACTAACAGGGAACTGAGTTGTTCACTTGCGTAGTTAATGACTTGTTCATGCATTGGTTATGAAGTTCACGGTGGTAGGTATAGAACTGTTCTTGGTATCTGTCTGTTCTCGCTCTGATGAGAACAAGTTCGATAGCTGTGACGAAGGGCAGGGGAGGTGTCCGCGATGGAGGGGCGTCTCAGGGGAAAGGAGGAGGTGTCTGTGACATGGGTGTGTCAGCTGTGTCTTGCTATGCTGACCCCTGAGATGCCGGTGATGGTCGGGAGATGGTGGCCAGGTGTGTGTGTGTGTGTGTGTGTGTGTGTGTGTGTGTGTGTGTGTGTGAGTGTGTGTGTTGGATAGCGAGAGAGACAGATAGATGTACACATGTAGGTAGGTAGGTAGGTAGGCAGGGAGAGAGAGAGAGAGAGAGAGAGAGAGAGAGAGAGAGAGAGAGAGAGAGAGAGAGAGAGAGAGAGAGAGAGAGAGAGAGAGAGAGGATTTTATATTTGCTCAAGTTACAAATTTCAGCGATTTTGTGGTGGGGGTTTTGAGACGATCTCTTGTTCCAAGAAGGATCGAAAAAGAATATCCATAACTGTTGTGGTAAAGTTTATCATACAGACAATACTTCTGCTGTATATATATATATATATTTTCAGGACCATTTGAAACTGTTCATTTTACTCATATGGCAACATTTTAAAAGTGATTTATCTGGGTACATTTGCTAACCAGAATTCCTGATGATTAATAATTCTAATGACAAATATGACGTATTTGTTTTGTATATTCCGTCGAAGTAATTGACGTAGAATGATTGATTTTCAGTGGAGGGATTCGAACCTGTGTATAGCCTATAAAGATGAGTGGCGTATTGGTGGACTAACAGGTAGATGATCGTCAATAAACAGCCTCTCCATATCAATTGATGATTCTGTTCGACCATATTCGTGTGGCAGATAATGCTCGCGCTCCCCTGCAACTGTTCGTAGATCGGATATTGTTCTTTCGTGCATCTATGGCCTCCCTTTCGTGCGTGTATCGTGAACAGATCTTTCGTCTATCGAGGCCTGTAGTTTCGTATATGAAGGAAAATCCTCCATAAGTTTTACCGTAATTCACACACACACACACACACACACACACACACACACAGACACAGACACACACACACACACACACACACAGGAAACTCCAATGTCGTTAATCGTCCGACAATATGTTGGTCAGATGGTCGGATTAATGAAGAAGAAAATGGGAAGAGTGATCATGTTTCCATGGCGTCCTGGCGAGGGGAGAAAAATATAGCGTGTGTCCCTGAAATACTCGTGGAATTCCACGCGAGAGATGATTTCATACAAGCAGGAACTCAGACGTTGGGGGTCGGGGTGGGATGTGGAGAGAGAGAGAGAGAGAGAGAGAGAGAGAGAGAGAGAGAGAGAGAGAGAGAGAGAGAGAGATAGAGAGAGAGAGAGAGAGCATGTCTGTCTGTGCTGCAGGATGTGTGTGTGGGGAGGGGGTCGGTCATCAAGTTTGGGGGGGGGGTCATTCATTACAGGACCACTGGACTGTATTTAGTGATTTATGACCCCCTCCCGCCAAGCAGCATCAGCCGACTTGAGATGTAGGAACAGAGGAGGTATGACAGGGGATTAGCTTAGGGTTCCACCCCCTTAAGTGGGTTTTGAGGAAGAGGAGGAAGAGTAAGAGAAGAAGAGGTAGAAGAAGAAGAAGAAAGAGGAGGAGGAGGAGGAGGCAAGGGTATATATTAATCAGTCATCTGATCCTATATATTTGCAATACTTAGATATTTTCCAGCTACATATATATTCTCAAGGTCTACTGAAAAGTGTATATATATATATGTGTGTTTGTCGAATGGCGTTCTTACACCGTAAAATCTCCCAGCAAATGTTGAGACACACTCACTTCACTGTACATAATTTATGCCCTTGAGACTTTACAAACTTAGCACTGGACGTATATGTCTTATACACCGTAGTCATGATGATACACACACTCACACTTTCCCTTCAATTTCTTTCTACACTTTGACTGAAGCATGAACACACGAGATACCATGAAGTGTGTAGGAGTTTCTGGATGTTTGCATTGCCCAGGGAAAAGGTCATGCAACGAGGAATAGTTGTTTTATATGAATAATTTTGATTTCCCTGAGTGATAGATAAAAGCACGTTTGACATTTTCACTGGTTCATTTTTCCACCAGTGTGAAACCAGTGATTGAAAGAGTTGAAATGAATGCATATCCTTTATCTGCACTGTCAGCTTGCGTTTATTCTTTTTTATATTTATGCAGTTCTTTGCATATGAAATCTGTTGTTGGTTGTATGTTTTGACAAGACATTTTATGAAGTATATTTCATATATAAATATATATATTCTTTTGACTGAACTACAGGTATTTTTGACATGTACTTAAGTTTGAATGTATAATGCTGCTTCTCTGTGTATATATCTCTCATTGGGTGATGACATGATGTGAGCGATGATGTGTGAGTGTGACTGCTCATTGTGTGTTTGCGGGGAGAGAGAGTCTTACACTCGTGTTGTCCTGTCTCTCACGTATATAACCATGCACTACCGTGGCTAACGACATCATCCTATGCTCCAGCTATGACCAACTATTACGCTGTGTTGATATACATCTATCACTTCTGAGCTATGAGACTCTTCATCATTATAATCTCCTGTCTCTCTTTGGCCATCATCACTTCGCTGTAATCATTCATTTCACGATAATTTCACGTGAGATCAGGGAAAAAGGCTCACCAATTCTTGCCTTTAGATTTTGATGATATTTCTCGTCTGACTCATCGCTTGAAGGCAAGACTCTTGAGAATGGTGCAATGATGATCTTGTTCGTCTGTCACCTCAGAATATCACATATATAAACTGATATTCATTATCATACTCGAGCTTCGATATTGATGTGTGAAGCAATCAAAAAACGGTTTATGTTGTACGTGAATAAAGTTGTTTTCGTTATAATATCTTTTCGATAACAGCTCAGCCTATCATCCTCTGGATTTCACACAGCACTGTGAAAAACGGTGTCAACAGAGTTGATTCGTATTTTTGTGGCACGTGAATTTCCTATGAAGAATTACACATCCAAAATAGATGAGAGCTTGTGGATCTGTTTTGTACAGCGATATATTCATCAATGAAATGATGGGTTTTGTAGCCTCTATACCACGTTTATAGTTATCTTTTATCTTGGTTATCTTTGAGAATGGGTTTAAATGTTCTCTCGTTTTGTTTCCACGAAGGAAAGATGAAACAACTGATAAGGTTGATGTATGTGTATGTATGTGTGAAATGTGTGATTATGTGAGTGAGGTTGTGGATTTTGTCTCTGTGCATGTCTGGCACGGGAGACTTGTATGTTGTCTGTGTAGATCTGTTAGGGGAGGTGTGGAGGCTGTATTTTGAGTAGCGATATAATAATTAATAAATACTGTTTATACATCTCATTAATAAATACTGTTTATACATTTTAGTGTGTGTGTGTGTGTGTGTGTGTGTGTGTGTGTGTGTTGTGTGTGTGTGTGTGTGTGTGTGTGTGAGGCGTTGATGATAATGTCTGCTTTTCTACCTAATTACGTGTCGCATAATTAAGTTCAAGTATGTAGGAGGAGCCATAATTTGTGTTGCTAATAGAGCCACACATCATTGTTCCCCTCCCTCCCACATATTGAGATTCAGTAGCCATCTGCCTTCTTCCTGTTGTTGTGGTGGTGCAGAACCACATACATGAATAACACATACATGCTGCCGGTGGCATATATCTTTATTCCCTGCATGTGCTGATACACCTCAGACATCATACATACATGAATAGAATTCAGCTATTCTGGAACTTGAACCATTATTGTCCTGTTTCTATATATATATATATATATATATATATATATATATATATATATATATATATATATATATATTTGTTTCTTTGGTTATTCAACGACGCACTTTCCTGTTCTATCCACATTTTCCTTTGTTCACTTTTCTTTTTTCAGTGGCTCACAGTCATCATACTTTCTCTGCCTCCCTTGTCTTCATACCTGTGTCACTCATCTTCTCTCTCTTTCGTCCTCCTTTCTCTTCCCCCGTTTCTCCCTCCCATTCCTACCTCTGTGGAGACAAATACCAAAGTGATATAGTGGCAAAATATACCACTCTAGATCATGGAAACAGGATAAGGTCAAGTGATGTTGATATCTGTGGAAAGTAGATTTTTGTTATCCTTTTGTGTGTGTGTGTTCAATCAGATGCTTCACCTGTTCCATTATCTACTCCATTCGTTCAGTGAGGATGCTTTGCTGGTTCAGTTAGCTGGTTCGTTTCCTCGAACAGCTGTCATGTCTCCTCGAAAAGCTATCTATTTTCTCCCATCCACCGTTACACGTATTTTCATTTTCATGTTTTTATGTGTTCCATTATTTCGTTTGATTCATGCTTTGTTTTTGGTCCTCAGTTTTGTATTTAGTGGTTTTACACATCTTTTTTTTGTTACTTCTTCTCTCATCCTTTCTGTCTCATTTTCTTTATCTTGATTAGCTTTATCTCAAGCCATTCCTTTAGTCTGACCATATCACTAATCATCTATACGTATATCACCCATGTCACCACCTGCTGTTTATGCTAAACCATCAGTTCTTGTTTAAATTTCCTAGATCACGTGTCCCATGTGTTGATGGATTATCTGTATACATCAGTATGATCAGCTGTTTCATAACGAGCCGTGTGCATGGAGTGTGCTTGTGTGTGTGTGTGTGTGTGTGTGTGTGTGTGTGTGTGTGTGTGTGTGTGTGGTGAGCATGAGACGTCAGGCGCAGCTGTTGGATCGCTCGTGTTGTTCGTCATTCTAATGGAGGCTCAAAGCATCGTTTGATCGTCGGTAAAATCCCAATTTGGTGTACAAATATTTCACTCGATTTCAAGGAGTTCAAGGAAGGGTTTTGAGTTGGGGATGGGTGGGATGGTGCTGAACGGGATGGGTTGTTTTGCTGACCCATGCTTCGATGGTGGATGGAATAGGGAGGGATAGAATAGCATCATGGGTTTTGGGTGACGCATGGGGGATAGGTAGGGGTAATGGGTAAGACTTAGATTTGGTAGGGGTACTGAGTAAGGCATGCATAGGGGGTTGGTGTGGTAAGGGGTTGTTTATAAAAGGCATGGGGTAGCAAGCATAATGGGTAAGTACAATAGGTGACATGAGTAACAGAAATATGATATGGGATGATAGAAATACTGAACTGGACAATATCTTTTTTCTTATATATTCCAAGCTGAAGAAATCAGTAGAACATTGGCTGGCAAGACTAATATATGTAAGGCATTGGGTAGCAAGACTGTGAAAGCAAAACTCATGAGTACATCACGGACGGGAGGAAACAATGGAGAACTGACTCATGCGATATGAGTAAAGTTGGAAGGTCGTCGTGTTGGAAGGCATGAAGGTTGAAGTAGGACCAGAGGAAACCTTACAAGATGTGGACAATATGAGCGAGGATGATAGGGGCTGAGGTGGGTGTGTATAGGGGTTGGTTTTGAGAGGCTTAAGTCTGGCATTAAGAGCAGCCGGAAGTATGGTCTTAAATTAGACTATGGTGGAAATACCTGGAGACGAGTCCCTTACACCATGGAGGGTTGGGTTAGGCTCAAATAGGGTCATAGCAGGATGGTGTTACGGGTGGGGAATTTTTCCCTCTGGGTCCCTGGGTTCAAAATCATCAGGAGGGTAAACAAACATTGGTGAGAGAGAGAGAGAGAGAGAGAGAGAGAGAGAGAGAGAGAGAGAGAGAGAGAGAGAGAGAGAGAGAGAGAGAGAGAGAGAGAGAGAGAGAGGCACCGGGAGGGAGGGTTGAATTTTAAGTGAATTGCAAATGAAAGTACCGGGGAATGGGTGTGTAAATCAGCAAAACATAAAATGGAAAATAAGAATATGTAATGAGAATTCTTCTTTTTTTTCTTTTCTACGTTGGAAGTTCCAGTCACAGAAAAAAGGCCACATCAAGGCCGGGTCTTTATTAAAATATAGGGAGGATTATGGAAGTGAAAAAGAAGAGTCAAGTATTTAAGATTTCTGTGTCAGGTCCTAGTTATTGGGAAAGACATGAGAGGGTTGAGAGTTCCATTCGAGGCGTAGGGAAAGAAACTGTTATCAAAACGGCCCACCCTTGAGTTGCCAAAGGCCACACAGTAATCATGTGACGCAGCAGCTTGCTGAGCATTCCGTGGTCTAGTCATTTCAGGAGGACTTGAAATATGGTCCCAGAAATAACATGAAAACCTTTCTAAAATCATTATGAAGATCCCCAGTTATTCACCAGCCCTTTACATAGGATATAAACAGTTTATACATGGTTTCCCTTTATTACTTCAGCACCAGACATATCTTTAAATATCTTTAAAAGAATTTAGAGGTCGACTTAAGATTACACGTCAATCTCTCTGAGATAAAAGCGCTTCCAAATACAACTGTGTGTGTGTGTGTGTGTGTGTGTGTGTGTGTGTGTGTGTGTGTGTGTGTGCGCGTGTGTGTGTGTGTGTGTGTGTGTGTGTAGATAACGTTGGTCTACCTGTGTAGCATTTTCTACATCTATTGATCGTCTATCCTCTTAAGTTTTATGTCTATGGGAGCCAATCTATGGGGCCTGGCGTGTATTCCATACCACTGTTTTCTTGTTTTGTTTTTTCTCTTTTTTTTTTCAATGCTTCTGTCTGTTTGGGTTTTGGTCTTTTCATTTCCGGACGTGGCTCTGCCAGGACGTGCATGCAATTTTTGTTCGTGTGATTGTGACAATGTATTTATTCATGCATGCATATAAGCAATTTTGGGCGACTGTGTATGTATATGTATGCATGTTCATGAATTATTTCATTTAGCCACGTCCGAGCTCGCGTGTTTTTTTTTTTTTGGCGTATGTATGTATGCATGAGAGAGAGAGAGAGAGAGAGAGAGAGAGAGAGAGAGAGAGAGAGAGAGAGAGAGAGAGAGAGAGAGAGAGAGAGAGAGTACACTCCATGTATATATTCGGCACGGATCTAACTACATGATTTCACATCTCTGTTACGTGTGTGATAGAGAATCGTACCCTCAATTTTGCGCGTAGGACCGAATATCTCCTGTTCATCCACTGAAGGTAAAGCCCATACAGCGAATACCACACCGTCTTGTATAGCTTCTTCTTGCCCCTTCGTAAGTACGAAACGATACCATGACTCCATTACGGGAAGGTGTACATACTCACAAGAGTGGAATAGAAACATATCCCTTACGGGCGTCTGAGCTTATGAGCTTCATCATACAGGGCAAAGCTCTGTATTTCATTCCGGTGTTTGGAGGATGATATAAAGACCTTTTTTTCCTTTGAGTCTTTCAGACTGTGTGCCCAGGAAGGACCTCTGGTGGACAAAAAAAAAAAGTCGTACATATTTTACGTCTATTTAGCCTTGTTGTAGGGCGATAACCTGTACCTTTTATAACGGAATTATCAGCCAAACGAAGGGAGTTTCGCCCGAGTGTGTTCATTGCCCTGAGGGAGAGGATAATGTTATGGAAATGGGGCTTCTTGTTCCCGTGACGTTTTGCCCTCATAATGCATTGAGGAGGGCAGCTAATGATGTCATTTTCCCCTCCACACGGGGCGCTGACGAGGGACTTGAGGATCACCTGTGTTACGAGGGTGACGACCGGAAGACTTTCATGTCGTGGTACTGTGACCTGCAACAGTAGGAGGTGAACCTGCGATATTAGGAGATCACAGCATGAAAACCACTTTGAGTGTATTGATTAACGTTATACGTTTCTCTCTTTCTCTCTTTCTTTCTTTTTTTCTCTCTCTGCGGTGAGCACTACGCGCCATGCTTGCATCATGGCAGAAGCATTATCGCAAGTGTCCCAAAGTACTCACATTGTCTCTCTCTCTCTCTCTCTCTCTCTCTCTCTCTCTCTCTCTCTCTCTCTCTCTCTCTCTCTCTCTCTCTCTCTCTCTCTCCCTCCCTCCCTCCCTCCCTCCCTCCCTGGCATTGATTCCCAGGGAAATTAGTTCTCTATGTTACATCTGAAAATCTTTTACTCGATATAGAATCCAATTCCCAATACGCAGGGTCTTATTGACAGAGACTATATTGTCATTGACAATACGCTCTTTATTATTATTATTATTTTTCAACTAATGCTGTAGCCCTGGAAGGGCTGTCAGGAAACCAGGGTCATGAATATAGGAACTCACTGTTCACCGTGGCCTCTCAACATCTCACGGTGGCAGTGAACATTATCACTGCTGGGGCTCAACACACCAGCCAGCCACCTAACACTATTGTCACTGCTAGGATCAACACACCAGCCAGCAATCCTAACACTGTTGTCACTGCTAGGATCAACACACCAGCCACCCATCACTACGTGTCACTGCTGTCACCACCACTATCACTGCCGGGCACAGCAAACCATTCCCCGTGACCATTCTGTGCCTCACAAACAGTGACCACCTACAATGACCTCTCTTCCCATCTTTTGTGCTTGTTTTTTGTCCATTTGGCCTATGATTTCTTCCTGTTCTTATCTGTCTTCCTTCTTTATGATGCCTTTGCCTTTTCTCGTTTTCTTTATACTTATCTTTTTATCATCACCATATCTCATATCTGTTTGCATTTTCCTTTCATTCTTTTTAGCTTTTTCAATTCTAATTCTTTTGTTTTGTGTTACTATTTCACTTTTTCCTTTCATTTTCTATGATTTTTTGTGCTTTCGTTTTCTATCTCTCAAATCCATTCATTTCTCGTCTCTTTTGCTACTTTAATCTGTTTCGAATCCTTTTTGTTTTCCTTTCTTAACTCTTTCATGTTCTATTTATGTCTCAATTTCTTGATCCACCCCTTTTTCTTCTCTGTGTTCTCTGTTTATATTCTTCTTTTTCTTCTTCTTCATCGTCCATGTCCTTTCCCATCATCTTTTTTCCTCTCCTCTCACTTTCTTTAATCGCTGACTAGATCTTCTTTCTTTTCCCCCTTCCTCCATCCTCCGTATCCCACCAAGATCCCCACAAAATCTCAGCTGTCAGAGGGAAATTCAGATTTATGGAGACCCATAAACTTCGTCTGTCACACATGTGATCCAGTGTGGCTCAGTGTGTGAACTTAGCAATAGACGCTACGTGAAGGCAATACAGCCGAGGACGGTACGCTAGATCAAAAACTCTGCGCGTGTGTGTGAATATCTTAAGATACTGGAACTAGTTGACTGCATTTTGAAAGTATCTTAAGATACAGGAACGCTTCTGTATTGTGCATACATAACGAGCTGCCTTCCCGCAAATATTTGGAGCTGTCGGAGCTCGGGGTGTCCTCGTCGTCTCTTGATGAGGCGAGGCGGTTGTGAGAATCAAGTTGTAAGGGAGTCACAATTCCTTGTGTCTTTGTACGTCCACCACACTCGAGTAATGAACCCTTCCCCCTCCACCTCCCATCCCCCGCCACCAAGGATAACGGTGGGAGTTCCTGATCTCATGAGGCCAGACACAAGCAGAGGCATCACGCAGAAGCTGCCACAGCAGTAGTAGCAGTTGATGTATTAGTAGTAGCCGTGGCTGTGAAGCGTTCACCCCCAGTAGGACAGTAGCACCGTGAAAATCTCTCTCTCTCTCTCTCTCTCTCTCTCTCTCTCTCTCTCTCTCTCTCTCTCTCTCTCTCTCTCTCTCCTAAACAAATAAAGCTAAAAGCTTTTAGCTCGGCATTAATCCATGGTTGCCAGACAACTTCCTCGCCAGCGGTAGAGGAAGAGAGTAGAGAGAGAGAGAGAGAGAGAGAGAGAGAGAGAGAGAGAGAGAGAGAGAGAGAGAGAGAGAGAGAGAGACTGGCTTTCGCAATGGAAACCTCTTTCTGACGGGGGATATTGAGTTTCAACAGGGCTTATTTTTTTTTTAGCCTGGGTTTCTGCAGTAACTCTCACACACACACACACAGATAGGAATTCAGAACGACTGATCCTTGTTTCTGCAGTACAGCTTGGCTTAGGTATTGCACTGTGCAGACCATTACTTTGTGGCGAAGATCCTTCCTTCCTTTTAAAGGATTTGACGGTACAACCCTTCTACTTCTTCTTCTTCTTCTTCTTCTTCTTCTTCTTCTTCTTCTTCTTCTTCTTCTTCTTCTTCTTCTTCTTTATCTTCTTCTTCTTTATCTTCATCTTCTTCTTCTTCTTCTTCTTCTTCTTCTTCTTCTTCTTCTTCTTCTACTTCTTCTCCTTGTTCTTCTCCTTTTTGATCCATATAACTGTTATTACAACTGCAACCGGACGTATAATCGTAACTATAAGTTATACGCTTATAACCATAGTTACCAGGGATTGTATAAAGGGTAGGTGAGTTGTGTTTACAAGCCACTCTTTGGTATTCAGGGGAAGATGGAATACAAATTTCTTGACGAAACACTGGGATCTTTGCTGTTCCACAGTGTGCAGGAATCAGTCTACTGAAACATGATCTATCTTCAGAATGCTTCTCCAGAGCTGTGTTCCTCCGTCAAGTATTGTGGGAATAAATGATAAAGAATCCTTCCTGTGTTCAAAATGCCGTTTGGGAGCTGTTTCCATCAAGTGGTGTTGGAATACATGATGTGACATTCTTGCTATCTACCAAATGCTGTTTGACAGTTACATTTCGTCGAATGGTGTTGAAATAAACATAAGAACATTCATGCTAATCCCCTGGTCGTGGCCTGACATTCTCGCACTCAAAAAAAAAAAAAAAAGAAAAAAAGAGTCACTTGCAGGAATGAATCTATCGTAAATGTATATTATTTCGGGTTTTAGTAAAGGATATGTTGCCCATTCTGAGGAGGGTGAACCACTAGGCGAAGGCAATGTGATTAACCCATGACGTGTCCGGAGTTCAGGTGCTGGAACCAGTACACCTGCGAAGCATTTACGGCTGGGTCGTTGTGACGTCTTTTTCTTCACTCACACCGCTGATCTTTAGCTCTCTTCATTCCCTTTCATCTTTCCCTAACCTCTTCCTTCCCCCGTCCCCCCCTCGCTTTCTCCAGAACGCTTTTAGATCATATTTCCCCTCTTTTTTCCTCTTTTAGATCATATTTCCTCTCTTTTTTCCTCTTGCCTTCTCTATCATCTTGGCCCTCTTTACATTTCATTTAAGGCTCGGCCTCGATGAAGACCTTTGTACGTCCCCCACACAAAAGAGAGATAAGAACGAAAGGTGTTCAGGAGATGATAAAGAATCGCCAGAAGGAAATTAACGTGGGAATGAGTCGAACGTTGGAGCAACTTTGAACCTTCGAGTCAGATGCTGCATGACAGTTATATACATATATATATATATATATGTATATATATATATATATATATATATATATATATATATATATATATATATATATATATATACATATATATATATATATATATATATATATATATATATAAACTCTGCACATTGCAACATGTAAAGCAAGCAAAGAATATGTAAAGAAAGGGAAAAGACAAACCCTAGCTCTACAGTAGCTAACACAGGGGTACGACTGTGCGAAATAAACACTACATCGAGAAGGCAACATAAGCCATAACTATGCACAGCGATCAATATACCAAGAGGCCATCATGAACCAGTAACAGTAATCAATACACCATGAACCCATCATGAACCACGACAACCATACGACAAATTTACGTAAGAGCGGAACAGAAATGTACACCAGTGCTACGGTGAACCAACCCATGAACACCGCTACACTGTGCAGAAACAGTGCTACAGTGAACAAACCCATGGTCACCGCTACACTCTGCAGAGACAGTGCTACAGTGAACAAACCCATGAACACCGCTACAGTGTGCAGAAACAGTGCTACAGTGAACCAACCCATGAACACCGCTACAGTGTGCAGAAACAGTGCTACAGTGAACAAACCCATGGTCACCGCTACACTGCGAGAGACCCTGGAGATCAGTACAATGCTCCAGACACTAAATTTGCTCCACCCTTGAGGGACGACCATTCTATATTTACCATAACACACGTGTTAACCTTCGTCTTTCCCCCTCTGGCATTTTCATACGCGAGTCTGTGGGGATGTTCTGGGTGGCCATAGGACCCCCCTCTCTGGGAAAGGTCAGCGGCTGTGAGCTAGGAATTGATGATGAGGGAATGTGTGTCGCTGGGAATTTGACACGGTGAATAGTAATGATTGCTAGATCGTGTGTGCAGGGAAATGCCCATGCGTGGTGTTCAGTATGGAAGCATGCATGATTCCATGAATTATTTTGTGGTGTGTGTGTGTGTGTGTGTGTGTGTGTGTGTGTGTGTGTGTGTGTGTATGTGTGTGTATGTGTGTGTGTGTGTGCGCGTGTGTGTGCGCACGATGCTAAAAACATAGTGAGAGTTTCAAATGAGTTAAGAGACACTTCTAGATATCATAACCTCTCATGCTATTGTGTCAGGTGTCAATATTCCAGTGTTCGTCACTTGTTCTGAATTAGATTCAAGTCTTAAGTAGTTATGGACTTGAATTACTTAATCCCGACGAATAATTTGCACACAAAATGTAGGGTACATTTTCTCTGTTATTCTTCATCATATAAGGAATCCTTTGTCGTATCTCGTTAGTGTATCTCCTTCTGAAGGATGATCTCCGATGCAGCATCTCCTACGGTGTCCAAGGAGGAGTGACCAAGAGGAGGAGGATTCCTCTCCCCTCACATAGGATCTCCCAGGGTAGATACGTCTCTCCAACTGGACCCGGACTCGCGACCTCTGACGTAAAAAATCTACATTTCTCTGGAACGATTTGTTCCTGGAATAATCGACCTTAAGCCCCCCCATCCCCCCATCCCCCCCTAACAGCTCGTTCGGGCCTAATTCCACACCCAAATTTAATTCCTCGAGGTAATTTGGTTACTTAAGTATATCTAATTTCACGCGGCAGTCTTAATTGTTTTAGCTCATGCAATTCCATGCGGCAATCTACTTTATGAATGCACCAGGCCAGTGTGTGTCATTTTATTCACCCAGGTAGTACGACGTGTTTTGGAACGCGAGATGATGTGGTGTTTTCCCGGGGACTGGGTGGTAAAGGGGATGATGTAGTTCTAGGACCACCTTGGAGGATAGAGCAACAGGTCTTGGGCGATATATAGCATCAGATCACACGAGGGATGCAGACATGGACGGGGCTTTGGTGGGGGGGATGATCATCCCATTAGAGAGAGAGAGAGAGAGAGAGAGAGAGAGAGAGAGAGAGAGAGAGAGAGAGAGAGAGAGAGAGAGAGAGAGAGAGAGAGAGGTCGAGCACGATGATTAGGTTCGTGAAAAAGAAAGAAAAAGAATGTATACATACATTTAGAAAGTGATGTGCCATAATATGCTTTCCACACGTACTTAACGATAAGAAATGAAAGAAGAAAGAAGCTTCAGCTCTCACGAAGGAAGGTCATGGAACAGACCACGTAGATCTTCACCCCAGCAACCATAGTTCTCTCCTCACCACTGATTTTACCTCCACTCCTCTCCTCCTCTCTAGCTCTAGCGAGAGAGAGAGAGAGAGAGAGAGAGAGAGAGAGAGAGAGAGAGAGAGAGAGAGAGAGAGAGAGAGAGACTCTCTCAACTTCGTCCCACTTGGAATATTCTTCGGTTTCCTTTGCCGTGGCCGGGCGCGAGGGTGCCAGAGTTTATATTGCCAACAAGACTGAAAGAGTGTGGAGGGACTGAAAGGGTTAACCTCTTTTCATGTCCACTTCCAAAGAAACGGGAGCAGTTAATGGGAACAGAGCGGGTGACAGTTTATAGTCACTTTTTCCCTTTTTTTTTTCCAGTGGGAGTATAGCTGACACTGAGAATCAGCTTTACAGTGAGGGAGAGTCATCATTACAGTGGTAGGTGGTCAGCGTCGCGGATGGAGGTACCTTGAGGCCTATACGCATAAAAAAAGGAAAATTTCTTCGTCATTTTGATGGAGAGATTGCCTAAGGTTCCAGGTGCCACAGAGGGAATGACAGGGCTTATGTGACTGGCTCGAGAGGAAACGAGTGAAACCATTTAAGGTTTGTTCCACAAGGTCTGTTTGATACAAGCTGGTGGGGGAGACAAGTGAGGAGAAGTGACATCTTTCTTTCTCTTTTTTTTTTAAGTCTCAACTTGTGCTACGGAAACTGGTAAGCTTACTTCATCTTTATAGCTGAGAGACGTAGTGAGAGGCGGTCATATGCGTAGATGACCTGACCCACATCATCATTACGAATGTCCTACGCGTAAAAGCTATCTCAAATTGTGTCTTGTTATAGTGCAGACGTGTCTGACCCATTTTCTCTTCAGCATGGCTTCAGGAAGGGACAAGTTCACAATAAAGTTTAAGCTCCGAGTGATTGAATATGCAGAGCAGACTGACAACTGTGCAGCAGCAGTGGAATTTAAGGCATCCGGAAAAGAAATAGAATGTTAGAGACTGTAGAAAGCTCTTTGGACAACTTAATCACACGACGCCAAACAAATGTGCTAACAGTGGAAAGTGTAACAAATGGCAGGAATAGACAGTAAATAAATGGATATTCGTCCAGCCCAATTTCAGCTCCGATTCCTTATTGTTTTTGGGGGTTGACTGGTCTCTGGTGACCTGAATGGTACGTATGAGCATGAGGGAATCATCGATGAGGTAATCGATTGCAATAACACCATCACGCCTCATTCCCTCATACTGTGAAGTTAGGAGAGAGACCCCCTCACACTAGTGCCGAACTCTGTGTCACCCGTCTCTTAGGAGAGAGAGAGGGCCGCCCCGGCTCACCCGAGGCACGCCACCAAGACCCACATTCTAAATATATATATATAAAAAGAGACTCCTCCCAACTTCCCGGGTTAACGCCCGGGACGACAGTGAATCCCAAGACACACGGTCCACATATATTCCGCGAATGAGGTTATTCGACTCAGCATAAAGTGGTTTGCACACATCCACGATGCCCAGTCTCTTTGATCAACTTTTCGACCTCCTTTGCCAAGCTGTGGGGGAACTGGGGTTGTATTGGCTTTTGACACACGTTTTGTTACGGCGCCTTGGTCACGTCTCTGTCCTTCCGAAGGAGGTTAGAGGGGCCGTTAAAGAAGCAGGACACTGGAGGAGGAGACTTCCTGGTGTTTTTGGCCTGCCGGTGGAGCCATGAGTCTGCATAATGTCAGGAGACACCAACACCATATCTCGTCTCAAGGAAAAAAAAAGAAAGAAGAAAGATAATTCTCACCCAGGACTGTTAGTCTAGCTCTCTCTCTCTCTCTCTCTCTCTCTCTCTCTCTCTCTGTCTCTGTCTCTCTGTCTCTCTGTCTCTGTCTCTGTCTGTCTGTCTGTCTGTCTGTCTGTCTGTCTGTCTGTCTGTCTCTCTCTCTCTCTCTCTCTCTCTCTCTCTCTCTCTCTCTCTCTCTCTCTCTCTCTCTCTCTCTCTCTCTCTCTCATCCTACGCTACGGGGCTACATTCAATGTCACTTACCTTCCTTCTTTTCAGTTCTTTGTGTCGTCGTCACATACATGTTTTCACTCATTCCTTTTTTTAATTCAAATTTTACTAATTTGATTTTTTTTTTAGCCCCAGTCAGAAAATGTGTCGTGACCGGAGCCTGTGACATCAAACACTGAATACATCACGTGCAACTTATATACAAAGGACAAAAAAAATAGGAAAACCATTTTTGCATTTCATTTCTGTGCACTTCTATTAATTGGAATTGGTTTAGATAAATAATTGTTACGGCAGCTAAAATGGATGTATCAATAAATTTCAGTCTGATGTATCTACATTTTCACTGATGTATACATATTTACTTCTATACTTTGTTTATCTCATGGACTGAGTTATCATGACGTATCTCCACGTATTGGCCGAGTCACAGATTCGAAAAAAGTTGATCACAATGAGATTATGGCCAAATAGATGTTGACGGTTAATGAAACGACTTACCAAGTGATCGATAGCTCGTACGAAAAGGGGAGAATCGTGTATCTCAGCGTTAACATGACAGTGTAGAGTGCTGGTGTTCACGAGCGGAGACGTAAAGACAACATCTGGCAAGGAAGACATATAGAGAATGGAAATGCGTACTGATATGGGATATGATAAAGAGAGTCACACAGAGATAAGGTTAGACTTGTTAACGTTAATGGAAGCATTTATGCAGCACAGCTTCTCCTCAAATCCCTTAGTTTTCAGTGCACACTCCAAAAGCACATAGAAACTAAAGGGAAGAATACAAAGAATAAAAACAATAAACACGAGTGAGACTTAAAGACAAAAAAGAAAGCAAGGTCATTGCGCAAAGAAATTATATGTAAAGCCATAAGAGCTCTTCCAGCCGCCAACGAGAAGAACTCTCACACATTTCGCGCTCAAGTAAATCTAGACGTTATAATCCTCCTCACAGGACGTTTTACAGGAGACGACAGCTAGGCTAAGTCTCTGCTGTTTCCTGACACCGTAGCCCTGACTAAAATGTCCAGGCGAGGAGGCAAAGCCCCGAAGAAATGGGAAATTTTTATGTAGAAGACCTTGCTGGGGAGATGAAGAGAGGGGTGAGGAAGCCGTAAGTGTGGCTGAGATCTGCATGGAGATGAATTGTCTTTACGACTGCGACAGAGTGTGTGTGTGAGAGACATCGAGTGTGTGTGTGTGTGTGTGTGTGTGTGTGTGTGTGTGTGTGTGTGTGTGTGTGTGTGTGTATGTGTGAGAACGATTTTCATTTCTATTCTTAGAACAGCCAGATTTCTGACTGTTACGACGGGAGCTTTAACCTCCTCCATCCCAGTTAAGCGAGGTCACGAGTTGTGATGGCTGTAGAAACCCTAAAAGGAACATCTGTGCTCGTCATGGTTACGGAAGCGAAGGCCAGACTTCTTATACCGTCTATAGATTATAGATCATTGATTATCCACCCAGAAAGCTAAATGATCATTCGGATGTGTGACTGTTGAAGGGGCTTGTAAGACTGGAGTGAAATGGAAGCTTCTTATCTATGGGTCACCTGTTTGTGGGATGAATTGAGTGGATTTCACATTTATTCCACTGGAATCGTCTTGATCTGCTGGATGAATCAGAAGAAAAGTTTAGTTGACTGGTAACTTGAACTCTGGTGAGGAGTATAGCAAGAGGGAATTGATAGTAGATGCAGATAGCAGAGAAGTCCATCTGTTACCACAGCTGGTAAGAACTGAAAGGCTTGAAAGCGTTTAACGTCTTGGAAGTGGTGGTTGAAAATGGTGTTGCAAGTGGAGAAGCTGAGGGAAGAAAGATATTAAGGAAGGAGAGTTGGATGTGCTCTGAGAGTCCTGATGAACAGGGAGAAGTTGTGTGTAGAGTATGCAAAACCTTACCCACTGAGGGGCTTTTAGCACGTCTCGTATAAAGGTGTAATATATTATCTTGGTCAGAAAACGTGTATATGAGATCATTGGAGACGTAAAACCTTCGTAGTATAAAAATAGGTAATAAAAGGGACAGAGAAATAGAATGTGAAATATAGAGGTGTTTGGATGTTGTGCGCAAACAGAATTTGTGACAGTAAAGAGTTCGGTGAAGAAGATACATAGATTTTAAGGTATAAAGGAAAGAGCCAGTCTTAAAAAGTAATCAAGTATTTCAAAAATAATACCCGAGGGCTGTATGAATGTCAGAAGGGGGTATTGGACGACAGTTATTGTGGAGTTATTGTGAGGTACAAAAATTTTGTATATAACTGAGGAAGAGTTTATGAATGCACAGGGCACTGCTCTCCCTGATGGAAGGAGGTCAGTATTTATTGATTACACCAGTAATGTACAACACTTCCCTCACTCTACGACACCCGTTAGGAAATAGAATTATAACGTGAGTAGCCCCTGGAGGTGTAATGTACCTGGATCACTTATACCAGTGTGAAGTGGCAAAGCAGAATTAGTATAAATACGACCATACACATCTCAATTCCATATCATACATTGACGTAGCACCTTTGATCTTCCACGTGCAGTCTAACCCGTCTAGAATTCTAGTGGCACACACACACACACACACACACACACACACACACACACACACACACACACATGGTTCCTCATTCTCTCTTTGTCGTGCCTCATATTATATCGTCTTTTTATAGGATGTCATAAACCACTCCTGAGGTAATGCGGAGTCTTATGAAACGCTGTCCTAGAAAAGAAAAACAAACCCCACAGCTTGTAAGACAGTGTCATATTTCTGCACAGTTTTTGATAGCATTTACGTGAGCTTGTGTTTTGAGCTAGTGTGTGTGTCCAGGTAAATGTTGGTGTTTGTAGTCCCTTCCGTGAACACATCAATGAGTACATTGCTTGGTGAAAGCGTACGTCAGAGTGTACACAAGTTTGGGGAGTAATTTAATGTGTGTAATGTGTGTTCCTGTGCTTGATCGTCTGTGTGAAGGCACATGTGGTTTTCTGTTGAAATACAAAAGAACATGTAGTGTTGGATTTAAATTTAAAGTGATGGTGTGTGTGTGTGTGTGTGTGTGTGTGTGTGTGTGTGTGTGTGTGAGTGTGAGCGCGTTGACGAATAAAGTCCAAAGCTTGAGTTAGACACTTTATTGTTTGTAGTCGTAAAGAAAAACGCTGTAAAATCTACATTTCAGCGGTGAACCTTAAGTTTTCTTCATCTCTGTGAGGAAAACGGGATACCACATGAACGCAGCAGGCCTGCATGGGCCTCCACTTACCCCCGAGAAAATATTTATAATCGGGGTCAACAAGCCGGCACCTACAGCCAATATTGTTGGCTCTGACGTTGAAGGCTATTAATCAAGTGACTTTTATTAAAATCCTCGTTTGTTTATTGTGCTAAACTTTGCAAAAGAGAGGGAGGGACAAAAAAAAAAAGAGGGTATTATTTTTTTTTCTCCTCGTTCCAGAAGCTATTTAATCCTTTTGAAGCTTCGAAGGTGGAGATTAACTTTATCTTTTCAGAAGTTAAGGTGCCGAAGACTTAAAATGGGCGCTAGTTTATTGAGGGAATATGAGACACGGAAGTCGTTTTACTTTTTTTTTTTTTTGGTGGGGGGGGGGAAGTATCGGTGTTATGGAGAGAGAGAGAGAGAGAGAGAGAGAGAGAGAGAGAGAGAGAGAGAGAGAGAGAGAGAGAGAGAGAGAGAGAGTTACTTATGTAGGTGATTAAGTTAAAGATATCGGGTGTCGGTATGAACATTGGGGTGCCGTCATGGATGGAAGTAGGAAGAGGAGGAAGAGGAGGAGGAAGAGGAACAGGAGGAACAGGAAGAAGAAGGGGCAGTGCAGAAGGGAAAGAGTTGTTGGGAGGAAATAAAGAATATATATATATATATATATATATATATATATATATATATATATATATATATATATATATATATATATATATATATATATATATATTTGCTTTTGTCTCGGACATATAAGATCAGTCTGTACAATTCCACATAAAGAAAAGTTAACACCTTATGTGTAGAAGTCAGCAGGAAAGAAAGTGTACAAAGAAACTTATGCGAATAAACTCTTAACTTCTTAATTACAGTACATAACCGTCCAATTCACCCACTTCTTTCCAAACAGATTTTCCTCCTAGTGCAAACCAAATGTCTGAACTAGAATGTTTTGTCTTGAGGCAAAGTCGACCTCATAATTTGTGGAAGGTCCGGTGGTGGACGTCTGGTGGTGGGGTAAAGGTTATTCTATGAATAAACTAGGATGCCATTAGGTGGCATTTGCGGATATTCTATGGGATATAACTGGGAGGGAGGAGGAGGAGGGATATGTCGGGTTTGATTTAAAAGCTTCGAGGTCATTCCATGGGAGGCAGAGTGTACAAGAAGGCTGGGCTAACCATACTTGTACAAAGAGCCATCCGATGCTGAAAACTTTGCCCTGTGATTTTGACCTGCTCCTGGTGTATTTACTGTAATTCATTTCAGAAGAGAACAGATGTGGTTTAGTAGAGGTACGTTTCAAAATTGATAAACAATTAAGTACAATCTTGACTGAAAACACTTTGAGAAAATATATCATGGATATTGTTGAGAGATTGAAAACGGTCAGATCTGAAATATTTTAGATAAAGAATGTTGGAAAATACACGATGGAAATTGCTGATGCTGTAAAATAGAATGATTGACGAAGGAAAGAAAAATAACCAATCAAGAAATACGAGGACACCAGAGAATGGTTGAATATGAGAAATAACAGTTGAGCAAATAAAGCAAAATGAAATAGCGACAAAGTTTAGACATGGAACGTATCCGGACGAGGAAAAAGGATGGAAATGAATGTAGAGGGAAGATAAAATCTGATAGACGAGAGGGAGCACTGTTGATGGAGAGAGGCAGTGAAAAGGTTTCCAAATTAGAGCAGCAATTGCTGGAAAATGAAAATGAAAAATCAAAAAAGGAAAATACATTCAGCAGACAGACTCTATATACAGCAGCTGGTGCGTATGTGTGCGAGGCGAGAGTGATCACAAGTCTCCATTGCCACAGATCCTGCCTTGACCTCTTGCTCTCTCTCTCTCTCTCTCTCTCTCTCTCTCTCTCTCTCTCTCTCTCTCTCTCTCTCTCTCTCTCTCTCTCTCCACCTTTAACCGTCTTAACGTCATTTCCATGGGCCTGTGTGTGTGTGTGTGTGTGTGTGTGTGTGTGTGTGTGTGTGTGTGTGTGATCTATGACTGTATTTGTAATCTCGGTAGCGATGACGGTCGGACACAGTGGTCTGGTTTGTGCACATCAGTTTACCCATGATATCCTCAGCTGCCACCTTCATCTAGGCTAATGTGAGTCTTAGTTTTCGTCTGTTTACGCTGGTTATGTCTTCTCCCTCACATTCCTATTTTTGTCCTCCCTTTCATATCTTTTCTCTACTTCGTGCTAACTTTTCGTTCTTACTTTTTTTATGGTACATTCTAGTAACATTATCATGAAGAGGTTTAACGTGTTGTTCATGATGTGTTTGGTGTAACCCATTTCCTCATGTTGGTCCCATGGTGTTTGTTGAGTCGGGCCACCTTCTTGGTCCCACACATGACCAGGGCGTGTGGCCCGCTCAAGCCTGCGTTATGTACCCAGAGGAACGAGATAGTTCGCCAGTCTCTTCTAACGTTACTACCAGGATGGCTGACTCATTCAGGATTAACCTGTGATGCACGTAGGGTAAGCTGAGTTAACCCCCTTTTTTCCCCCTTTGTTATACATCTTAACCATGTGTTACTATTAAGGTAAATGACTTGCTTTCGGTACTGTTAGGGTAAGTGACTTACCGAAGGGATTATAAGGGTAACTGACTCATCCAAGGTACTGTTAGGGTAACTGACTTACCTAAGACTTCCCATTGACGTCTGTCTGGTCATTGCCTCCTCCTCCTCCTCCTCCTCCTTCAACCGTTGAGCTGCTTTCTGAGCAGCTGGCGGGATCAAGACTTTAGGGAATTTCTTACTCATGTTGACATACCTCAGGGCTGGGTCCTCCACTCCTTAAGAAGAAGTTAATTAACTTTCCTCTCTTTTCTTGTTCTTCGGAAAGGCAAGCTGGAGCGCAAGTCTCCAAGACTGTTTGCCAAATATGACATGAAACCAGATACAACATCTCAGAACGTATACACACCTACACACACACACACACACACACACACACACACACACACACACACACACACACACACACACACACACACACACTGGATCAGACAACGCCACTAGGTACTCCCATATCCAGTGATGGACCGCTGCCGTTCCTCCCTACGTGACTTTATAGGGAACAGAGAAGAAAATATAAAGGAAAAGGTACAGAGGTGTGCGTGTGTGAAAATTCCGACCCTCTATAAACGCATGGGGGGATTCCATGTTATAGTCAGTCTTGAGTGGGATCTGAACAGGTTCTGTGGTTGATGCAATCGGACATAACAGTGTTACGTTGTTTTTCACCGTCTTTGTCTTTTTTTCATTCCGTGGAAGCCTCATACCTCGTGACCTTGTCTTATATATTATGTGTACTCTATATGCATGTTCTATATACATATATGTCTGACTTAGGGGAAGTTTGATCCACTGATTCGAAACTCCCTCCACACGTACAGTGTCTCCGGCTGACTGATGACCCACTTGATCTCCTCTTGGCTAAAATGACCCACTTAAATTCTTCCCGGGCCGCTAAACCGTCTAACTTATCCAAAGCTAATTAACCCACTTTATCTTCTTGAGTTTAAATAACCAACCCCAGAACTTCAGCGTTTTACTGAAGCTTGGGAAAAAAAAAAAAAACGTTTTCACTAAATTCAGTAGCAACGTTATCGATCAAGTTCACTCCAACGTTTTGGCTCGGGGGAGGAGGAAGGGTCTTTTTTTTTTTTTAACCACGTCGAGTATTTTGACTTTTGGGCTATGTATTATTTTTTTCACTATGTAAATCAGAAACGTTTTAGAAAAGTATAGCCAGAACCTTCAACGTTCCGTACAGATGAACCAGCAACATTTGAGGCAAACGTATTTGAAACAAACATTTTCTGCCATTACGATACCATCGCCTTTCCCAGCTGAGTTTTAGGATACCATTCGAGGCAAGTTTTTCACTGTGAACAGCAACAACACCGCTGAGAGAGAGAGAGAGAGAGAGAGAGAGAGAGAGAGAGAGAGAGAGAGAGAGAGAGAGAGAGAGAGAGAGAGGGCTCAGCAGCAAGGATCAGGTCTGGTGCAGTGATTGTCTGGATAAAACACAGGAGCAACGTCTTGAGCAAAGTTATGGAAAGAAATGTTTTAGGCTCGTATACTTACTATGTGATCACCAGACGGAGTATCAGATTTCTGATCAAGTATAGCATTATCGACTGGGCAAGGTAGAGTTGAAACGTTTCTCTACCAAAAAAAAAAAAAAAAAAAAAAAAAAAAATCAGCAACGTTTTTAGATATGTGTTGCAGTGGGTTTAACACCATATCGAAAAGGAGGAGTTCTAAGGCCACAACCAGTTGGTTCACTTAATGTTACACGTACCTTTGGGTGATCGTGAACACGAAGATATTACTTTAGAGTCGATCGGAAGCCATCCCATATTTTTCCGGGTCGCATTTCTCTCCACGGAAGCTATTCTCTTGAGCAGACGCCACAAACAGAAGACAGGGAATTTACGATATTCGTCCGCCTAGTTCAGACGGACGTACAAATCTCTGACACAAACACCTTCCTTTCACAGTGCCAAGATCCTGATCCTCCTCCTCCTCCTCCTCCTCCTCCTCTCTCCTCTTGCAGTGCCGGTCAACTTAAAAGTCCTTCAATGCTTCGTGGCTATTCTCTCCCCTGATCGCCTCCGCTGTGTGGTGTTGCTTGCACATATAATCCTCTTATCATTCCCCTGGACCCCATGTCTGTTCTGACTCGTAGCCAGGAGGATCAGCGATGCCCTCTGGTCTTATTTTCGTAAAACAAGTGCTTGAGGTTAGCAAATAATTTCCGATTTTTTTTCTTTTTACCATCCATAAGTAATTTTTGAATATTTTCGTAAAACAAGTGCTTGAGGTTTGCAAATAATTTCCGAGTTTTTTTCTTTTACCATCCACAAGTAATATTTAAATATGTTTCTCGTGTTAGTGATCAGTTGTCTAATTATTTACGCGTTATACAAGGGTTTTCCGAACTCCGTAGTCTGAAAGGTAGTCTGTGAGTCTTTTTTTTGAAGATTGCAATTCATTTTCGATTTTTAAGAGCTTCACAAGAAGTGTCCGAGTCTTTTACGAGTTTTACAAGTAATTTTAGCATTGCCTTACAGTTTTCATTGAAATTTCCGAATCTTTTACGAGGATCATAAGTAATTTCCAAATTTCGTAAAAGGATTACAATCAATTTTCTGATCGTTTATTGAAATATATCTCTTGGTAAATTTATCATTAACTTTCCAATTACGACACCAGGAACAGGGCAGGCGTACCATGCTACTGGTTTACGATGGGTGGCTATTTTTGTACAATGCATCTAGCCAACTGCTTCCTCCTCCATCCTGTCTGTCTGTTTGTATGTCTCAGATTCTGTCTGCCTGTCTCGACACATGAAAATGAGACTGATTAAGCATAACCTATCTTTGCAGTTAGAGCATTTGTAAACACAGAAAGAAATCGTAAGTAAAAAGGATTTTTTTTTCTATTAGGATTAAGTCTCAGGCTTAATATCCATATCCACAGACTCAGCATTCAGTTTCAGGAAAGCAGGATTACAAAGGAATCCAAACAGCAACAGACCGACTGGGTCCTTTTCGAGGCCGTTTACAATAAGGAGAAGATATCAGAAACTCACAGATTTGTGTGGTGGAAGTTAAATGGCCATAGAGATGATTCAGAGAGAATAACCTTCAAATTGTCCTTGTGACAAGCAAGCCTCCTTTGGAAATAACCGATTCCTCGTCTCAGTGAGCGATCATCTTACAGTGGTCACGGAACCGCGCAATTGAGTGAGAATGAAGACTACATCAGCAGAGGGCACTGTCCGGTCGAGTAGCAGAGGAGGTGTGCAGCCGTCGCGTTAAACTCTTCCCTTGAACGACACTCTCGTGACCAGCACTATCGAGGCCACGTCAAGTTAGTCTCCAGTTTTCCCTGTGAGGGAGGAACATAATGATGACCCACCTCCTCCCCTCCTCCCCTCTCTCCTGATAATGACGGACGCTGGAGCCAATCATGTGTCTCTTTAAGACGGTGCCTTCCTGCCTCGTTGCATGGAGCTCCGAGGCCCTCCTGCCGCCGAGGCTCGTCTCCCCGTAAGAACGATGGCACTTATTGCAAGGATAAGTCCCTCCTTAAGTCCCGGGCAAGAAAACTGAACCATGACGCGAACAAGGTAAAGACCACTGGGCCAGAAATTCCTAAAAGGCAGAAACGTAATTGATGATCTCAACAAGTTTCTGGCTCCATTCCTTCTTGACAAGGAGGGGAAAAATCAGGTCATTATAGGAAGCCCTTGGAGGCGGAGGAGGAGGAGGAGGAGGACATTGCATTTGTGGAGGTCCTGTGCACGAACGGTGAGACGGATGGAGCGGTTTGCAATGGTCAAGATGACGTTATTGGTTAGACAAGAGAACGAGACACACACACACACACACACACACACACACACACACACACACACACACACACACACACACACACACACACCATCCCTGGCAACAATTATGGTACCAGAGTTAAGAGAGGTGAGTTACAGTAAGAGGTTAAAGTCCATAGATTTTCCGACCACGGAGGAGAGAAGAGTAATGGGTGACGTGATCACAGTCTCTAAGTCTATTAACCTTAATTTTACGATGTCGACAGTTGACCACCTCTCGACAGAAGGAAAGGTAGGGCAACCAACAGTCATAAAATGAAAGTAAGTTAGAAACGTGTTAGAAAAGATAGAAATATATAGTATCACGCTATTTGATGAAAGGAATAAATCATACTGAGTGATAAGTTATATGTAATAATAAGTCATACTAAGAGAACATAAAAGTAATATGACGGTAGAGAATGTTGAAGAGATGGGGCCTCCGCGAGTGTAAAACTCTCTGCCCGTACAGTACAATTCGGTATAAACACACAAACAAACCTATCCATACACATTTACAAATACACGGACATACGAAATACATCAATACATACAAAGATATACACATAAATTATTATATACAACGAAATTAATGACGTTCCAAGCGTTATTAGTATGTATTCTTGGTTGGGAAGCGAAGAGTAAATGAAATGTGGCTGGCGGTCTCCGTAGAGTTTTGCTGAATTCGTATGTCGCGCGTCGCTCGCTTTCAGGCTAAGTTCTGAGCACACGCTGCCCGACTCAAGCGCCATCATCAACGCTGTGGCTCTGTCACTGCTATCATTTGCTTCGATGATGAAATATTTATAATTTACGATCATTTCAAAACCATTCGTTGATTCGTTCATGGTCGTAAAAACAAATACATTAGGATGTTAGAGCTTTGTTTGTTGGTGTCATGATATACACTGGTTTACCAAACTTTTATTGACATGATGTACTTATTTAAGCGAAAATAATCATAAGGAAGAATTAGAATCTAATGTAGCCTTTGTAAGTTAGATATGACGAAGAGGAGTTTCAGAAGAAACTAAGAATTAGGGTTAGATACTGATAAGGCAAAATGTTATCATTTAATGATATTCGAAACTCGCAGATAAAATTCCTGCTGGAGACGAGGTGTTACACTGAACCCCATGAGATAAACAAGAGTCTTTCTACAGTGAGTTGCCTTCACCTTCGTCAGGAGATCGTCAGGAAAATCAGCTGTGGGAGATCCTGACTTTCCAGAGCTTCTAATTAAGATTTCGTTCCAACACATCCTCGTCATAAAGCCTAACTTCCTGTCATAATTCACAAAAGGCTAAATACTTGTAAATTAATCACTACGACTTCTCAAGCGTCTCAGGTAATTTCATAGACTGATTTATTTTACTTATTTCCATAACTGTAATGTTTGGGTTACATTATTATCAGAATTCTTTGCTTTATCTATTTTGATAAACCTTCGGATACCTTAAGTACGTAAGTGTATTTAAGTACCTATTTCACTTTCAGGTTAAATTTGGAGCGACACAGTGATATGAAACGCAAATGCATAAAGTACATTCCTATGGTAGACGTGATGGAGAGAAAGCCTTGCATTCAGACGCATTATAAAGCGATCATTTAATCTACATATTTTGAACACAGAAGCATTACTGTAGCAACATCATCATCATCACATTAATACTGTTGTCCAAATGATATGCACAGCGACACCACGAGTTCCGAGTGTAGTCTGGAATTACCATGAATTAGGCATAGGAAAGCATCTTTAATATCAGCCTTACCATTTAACCATTAACATTGGAGGTACATGAATAGGAATGCCTCCCCCTCCTTTACTGCTTCAGCCAGCTTATCTATTCGCAAACTGGTAAACGTAACTATGGAGAATCGCTGATTCTATGCCGACTTAAACTAAAACCCTGGAGTTAAAAGTGAGTGATCTTGCGGTGATCTGTGCATCAAGAAATTGATCCGCAGTTTGGTTGGTTAATGATCGGAGATCAGATGTGATGTAATTCATGATGTCGATATGATAAAGCTCATCTTTGCTGTGAACAGACGGCTCAGTGCTTCTGTAGATTCGCTGAGGAAGTTGCTAGACGCACAGTGATCGACCTCCGTGCACAAATGCCAAACATTCATTCATTTCTTTGGAAGGATAGATGTTGCTGGCTGCTGGGATGATGTGTATATATATATATATATATATATATATATATATATATATATATATATATATATATATATATATATATTAGGAAAAGATAACTCATTATTAAGCGGTAAGTTTGTGACGGCAAGGTGGGAGATATGAAAAGGAAAAATGGCGGGGATGAGTGGCTATACCACTGAAAAAGTCCCTTCCTCTGTTCTGTGACGCAACACAACAAGGACTTATCATCTCACTTTCACTTTAATTTCCAACACTCGTAACATCAGATGTGTTTTGTTTATGATATGCTTTTCAAAAATACGTAATTCATGGGCGAATATAAGGTCTTCATTGTACCATACATATTTATTTTGAGCACAATAGTGACAATTAGGTCCGGGATGAATAGCATCTAAGGCTCTAATTATAGTTTTCCCGACACAATAGGAGCCTTACAGATTTTTCATGGCTGTGATAAATACAAACATTATCCGGATAATCCGGATGTGAGGTGGGGTTATGGTCGTGGTTCTTAACCGAATTCTTTATGAGTTGTGCGGTGTTTAGATTTGGAAGCTGCTACGAGAGTAGAATGAAGGGGGAGAGAATGTATATCATGGTCTAGAAACTCTTTCCAAAAAGTTAAAGTAATGTAAAGATTTGGATGTTGGGGAGACGAAGAGGAGAGAGTGGTTGATGGTATCAGATAGTGGTCGTGTCTTTCAGATAAGATAAGCTTTATCCCACTTCTGAGAAGTTGTACATCCTACTTCATTTGGCTTCATTTGACTCTTAGAAATCACCCCTTCACTTCACATTTTCAAAAACCCTTCAAAACCTCTCTCCCTTCCCTCCCCCTCTTTTCAAATGCCTTCGTCTCTTGGAATCCAACCCTCCAGTCAATGTTCTGAAAGTTAAAAAGCGATAATATAGTTTTTACTTCCAGTCACCTGAATACGTAACCGGAATATAGAACTGTCAAAAGAGCAACAAGAAGCAATGTAGGATTGCAGGGTTGTGATATCCAGGAAGTTATGAAGGACCAACATTTCCATTGTGGTTCGTGGTTGGAAAACCCCGAGGACTGGGCAAATAGCCGGGGCCCGGCAGAATGGAGCCATTCAAAAGGCAAGTCAGAAGGTAAATCCTGTATGCTGATTGGCAGAATGGCTCAGAATGCCCACGTCGGCAAGAGGGCTTTCATATGATGTACATAGATTGAAAAAGTTTTTCGAAGAGTTATTAGAGTTGAGTTTCCTTTGAGTAAGAAGTTGACGGCGACAGGTGATTCAGAAATGGATGTTGGTATTGAGTTCATGCTCTCTCTCTCTCTCTCTCTCTCTCTCTCTCTCTCTCTCTCTCTCTCTCTCTCTCTCTCTCTCTCTCTCTCTCTCTCTCTCTCTCTTTCTCTCTATCTATCTATCTCTCTCTGATCGTAAAAATCTCTGGTTGGTTTTCGTTTCTATGCTCACCACTGAAAACTTATCCCTCGGTGTATTTCCGAGAGAGAGAGAGAGAGAGAGAGAGAGAGAGAGAGAGAGAGAGAGAGAGAGAGAGAGAGAGAGAGAGAATATCATGTATTGCATCGGTGGTGTTGTCGTTGCTTCCCTTCATTCTTTTCCCATTATCGACTAAGACAAAAACAAAGTACCATTTTACATATACAACTTTACAAGAACATAACCTCAAAAATCCGATATAGAATAATTCCAGTAATTCCTTTTTAAATATAACATCGAGGGGTTAATTCTACTGTTTCTTCTTCTTGATGCACGACGGGAAAAAACGATGTAGGCAAGGAGGAAAAAAATGATGATGCCGACCCGATGATGCTACTGGGAAACATTTACGCATCAGGAACATTTACGCACCAGGAATTTTTACGCATCAGGAACATTTACGCACTAAGAATTTTTACGCGCCAGGAATATTTATGAGTACACATTGCAACTGTGCCGCGTCCTCTTTCGCTCCCCTGGCCCACCCGACAGTAACAAAAGGCCTGGATCCCACATCACATAAAACTCCCATCAGTGTGCCATTTGCCCTCCACACACTCTAAACCTCCTTGGGACGTTGACATGAGAAGACTAAAGACTCTTAATCTTCTCGAGTGTGAGGGGAGTGGAAGTTTGGATCCTTTATAATGAACATCTCGAAACTTATAGGTGAAAGTTATGGGCTCATTTTATGGGGGGTGATAAACTTCAGAGGTCGAATCTTTGCATAAGGAGAGGAGGAAGATTGTATATAAAGCTTTCTTTGTCTATAATGGAATTGGAATCGCTTGATACAGAGAGGTATAGTGTTACAGTGTACACGGTGTCATGTGCGAGAGTGATACTGTCCTGAAATATGGCGCGGCAAAACTGAGGTGTACCAAGGTGTAAGATAGTGGAATATACTCATAAGATGTACCTCTCACTCGTCACACCTTGCTCCTTCCAATGAACGTGAAGCACATTGGAATTCTACTGATCCAAGTCACACTTGCCTGGCACGAGCGCCGAGCTAGAGAAGTGAGGAGGCCTTATTTAAACTCTTAATTAACTCCAGTCAATTCTAAAAGTTGCTCTTGTGATCCTGGCTAACTTTCACTCACTATATCACAAGGATTAATTTCCTTAATTATGGTTTTGGCTTTCCTGTTCCTCAACGAAGCGCTACAGGTGATAGAAGTAGTTGAATACTAGAATTTGATTGATTTGATGTATTACGTCAAGTACATTGTGTTCAATGGTTGTTCTCAAGAATATATCAATCAGTCTGTCTTTCGAAGGGATGTATAATCTTCCACTCATTAATGATACATTTCATTGCATGTAGGAATCAAATTTGTGTCTCGTATTCACCTAATTTTGATGATGGAGATATACCATACATATGGGCCAGCTATCCTGATGATACGAAAACAGATCAAGGTCTTGGGAAACGATACGAGGAACAGAAGATAACATATACTCACCTATATACAGGGTACCAGTGCCACAGTTAACTCTGTGTTAAGACAGTATACAGCATGCTTTAATCACACTGATTACAATTCCTAAGGTATAAGACGACCTGTGATGTAAATTAGGGAATAATGACGCGATCACGTACACAGCTAACGAGCTACCAGCGATGTGTCTGAACTTTGGTACATGATGTTCAGGATACTTTACCTCACTAGGAAACAAGCCACATTCAGTAAACACAGCCAGCTGTTTGACCAGGAGGATGGGCACTCAAGACAGTCTGATCGAAAGGAATAGTTTCAACGGTAATATACATACTACATTCACTTGCCTGATATAACAGAAGAAATTCTCTCATCCCCTTTGTCAGAAATGAACATTACAATTTCTGTAAAATGCCGCTAATTATGGTGATCTAACGGTTATCACAACATACCACTGTATTCATTGTTTTTTTTCGAAGACATTTTCGAGGGTGTTGTTCGAAAGAATTTTGACCAAGTTACGAAAGATATTCATGTTATGAAAGTGGTGAAACTCAGATTTGATTCAGGAGACTTGCCATGCAAGTAGCACTGTCTTGTATCTCTGTTTTGAACTGCAATGGGGTCGCCATCATCGTAAAGTGGTGCTGGGTAACGTAGAGATCACCAGGCCTCAGGCAACGGGACTTAAAAAGTTAAGATCCAATTACCCTCTCCAGCCCTCGAGTTTGAACCGTGTTTTTTTTTTCACCATCAAGATTGAAGCATCACACACACTCACACACACACACACACACACAGACACACACAGACACACACAGAGAGAGACACACACACACAAAGACACACACAGAGAGACACAGAGAGACACACACACACACACACACACACACACACACACACACACACACACACACACACGGACCGTATTATTTGTTTAAGAGCAGAGGCCCGACGAGCGTAGAACTCCCTCCACGTCCAGTGCAAACAGGTCATAACACACATACCACTTTATAAATTCAGATGTCGAATAGGAATCTGTGAGTTCCTTCCTAACATGACCTACGTAAGAATCACAACTTACAGGTTGTGATTCTTACGACTTATCCCCACAAACTACAGGAAGGCTGCCGTCAAACTACGTGTCACCAAGGCGCATACCTCTGCCCCCCCACACGAGAGACAGCTGTTCACTCTGTAAGGTTACTTAGACGTGAACAAGACGCATCGCAGAGGCACTGATCATCAAGGAACAACAACCGGAACTCTACAACCAGACCACCGGTTAATACAGGTTGTTACAGCTGCACGATGGGCAGTTACGTTCATTACCACACCTGTTCTCCCTCATCGTACCTCTCCACCTCCAACAATGTCCCTCCTCAGATAACAACCATCCACACCACCACCACCACCGCTCCTCTCCACCATTCTCCACCTCCACCGACATGCCTCCCCACCACCACCACCACCACTCGTCCCTCTTCCCCCTCACACACACCCAACACTTCAGCCAGTAAACTCAACACCTCTCTCATCTTTTTTTTTCCTAAATATTAGGGAAACTGAAGTTAGAATTAGATTATAAGTTCAGGGCTCGCTGGCCCAGCTTCTCCCCACCAACACACACACACACACACACACAACCCCCGCAGACTCGAACCCTTCCTCTGCCTAAGTGGACTAAGGTTTTAAACATCATTCCTGAAGGACAGAGTGTGTTCGCCTTCCCTGCTAGCATTTCTGGTTTTAGTTTTCATTCTTACTTTCATTCTTCTTGCAAACCCTTTCCCGTTTTTTGTTTTGTCATTTCCAGCGTCTTTTTCTCTTACTCTATGTTCTCAATCCGTCATTTCTACCTCCTGTTCTTCCAGTCTTGCGCGTTTTGTTCACTTTAAGTCAATAACAGTATCAGTTTCTCTGCCTTCTACTATTCTCTCTCTCTCTCTCTCTCTCTCTCTCTCTCTCTCTCTCTCTCTCTCTCTCTCTCTCTCTCTCTCTCTCTCTCTCTCTCTCTCTCTCTCCTGACTTTTCTTGTTATTTTTTTCTTCTCTACTCTTCCCCTCCGCCTCCTCCCCCTTTCCAAACCGACCATTCTTCCAACCTGTGAATCCCCTACGTCAGAGAATGAGTAGCAGCAAAATCTCTCTCTCTCTCTCTCTCTCTCTCTCTCTCTCTCTCTCTCTCTCTCTCTCTCTCTCTCTCTCTCTCTCTCTCTCTCTCTATCCTATAATACCTTCCGTTCTCTCTCTCTCTCTCTCTCTCTCTCTCTCTCTCTCTCTCTCTCTCTCTCTCTCTCTCTCTCTCTCTCTCTGGAACGACCCTCCCCAGCCCCCCAGGACGAGAGAGACTTGATCACCTCCACACTCCTGGAGGCTTCCTCGGGGGCATTGATCCCTGGAGACAGTCCGCCGTCAACTGAAGCCGAGAATAGAGAGAGAGAGAGAGAGAGAGAGAGAGAGAGAGAGAGGGAAGGTATAGCAGGATAGTTAGTGAGAGAGAGAGAGAGAGAGAGAGAGAGAGAGAGAGAGAGAGGAGAGAGAGAGAGAGAGAGAGAGCCTTAGCCATTCTACGTGAGTCGTTAATCTAATGTGAAACTGGAGACATGCTTTTAGCGCGGTAGTCAGACTAGTTCTAAGAAACTATCGGGTATTATTTAGACATTAAAACAATACGTGTGACGAATTTATTCATGAAAATCGCGGGAGAAAAAAAATATATATAAAACCAATCCAATGGAGGCGAGACATACATCCAATTTCCCAATCCAATGGAGGTGAAAGATACATCCAATTTACAGCACGATAAAGTACATTGTAAAATTTAGCCTGATGAAATATTCATCGTAGTAGTAGTAGTAGTAGTAGTAGTAGTAGTAGGTAGAATAAATGAATTTGAAAAAACGATCACGATATTTGAGAGACCAGAATGACATACTTCCTCGACAGAAGCACTCCTGGGGACGGACTAATAATACCTGTCGTTAGCTACACCACGCAATGTTCGTCAATCTATTGTATAACGGGATTGATTTGGTTGCCGTTGGCAACTCGAGCGTCGGTGGGCCATTGTGATAACTGTTTCTTTTCTTACACCGCTCGGCTTTGGACATTCAAACCCTCTCATGATGTCTTTCCAGTCGTTACTTCTCTATCACTTTAACTTTTTTTTTCATATATCGTTTAAAGGCTATTAAGGTAAGGGTGGTTTAGTTCGTCGTAGGAGCCTTCGAAATAGAAAATTAAACAGATGTTGGATCTCTGGATTAGAAAACGCTTTGGGGGCTCACCACTTTCGTTTGGAAATCAGATTCAAGAAAGAAATTAACATAAAACTTAATATATATTAATTTACCACATTCACATGTCACGAAATGTAGGAAATTTGCTGTTAATGAAGAGATAGACATTGTGATTTCTTCTTCAGTCGTAGGAATAAGTAGAGGCTCATTTTCTTCATACGAACAAATGACAGACGGTGTAAACGATCAGGTTATTATCCCTTCTAAAGAGCACCGCTTGTTTGGCTAGATTGCCTGACTAGTTACAAGGGTCAGTGTTGCCTGGGAGAGTTGGTAGGCACTGTCTGGTCGCCAGGGCAACTTAATAATTGCCAACGGAACTTCATGTTATGTGTATGTGAAAGGGAATCGTCTGTGTGTGTGTGTGTGTGTGTGTGTGTGTGTGTGTCTGGCTCTACAGAGAGAGAGAGAGAGAGAGAGAGAGAGAGAGAGAGAGAGAGAGAGAGAGAGAGAGAGAGAGAGAGGCTTTTCCCTCCCCCTGTTCAATTGCGCAAAACCTGCGTTAATCGCAGGACGACATCCTCTCCACAATGAAGATGCTGATTCACTACAATTCCAGCAATCACCTCCTATCGGACATGCCTGTGTCCCAGCGGAGAAGGATAACCAGATAACCTCAGCATAGCCAGATAACCTCAGCATAGCCAGATAACCTCAGCATAGCCAGATAACCTCAGCATAGCCAGATAACCTCAGCATAACCAGATAACCTCAGCATAGCCACATAACCTCAGCATAGCCAGATAACCTCAGCATAGCCAGATAACCTCAGCATAACCAGATAACCTCTGCATTGTTCCCATGCCCTGGCTAGTGGAAACTCTCGTCTGTGTTGCATACTCGTCCCTTGTAAACTCCATTCCTGCAGCTCCTGTACTTCTGTCACTAACCCTGGCATTCCCTGCGCCATTCCCATTCCTGATGTAGGCAGGGCCTTTGGTGATCGTGTTCCCGGCCAAGCTATGTTTGGTTCTGTCAGCTCTGTGAGCCACACTGATCACGAGGGACAAGTTTCGGCTGCACTGTGTGTGTGTGTGTGTGTGTGTGTGTGTGTGTGTGTGTGTGTGTGTGTGCGTGGGTCAAGCTCTCTCTCGATCGTTGTTACCTCTGCGGGCTCTGCCACACTCTCCCATGGCCTTGGACTCTCCAAGAGCCTCTGCCAAACTCTCCCAAGCTCTTCGACTCTCCAATGACTCTTTTTCACACTCTCACATGTCCTTGAGTCATCGTTCAAGCTCTTTCACACCGCATGAGGCCCATTGACACACGCACAGTCTCTTTCACACACTCCCGGATCCCTTGAATATCCCCATCACCCCCTGTCACACTATCCCGAGCCCTTTCGCACTTCACTGTACTTGTCACACACTCTTTCCAGGCTCCTTTCACACTCCTCAATCTCTATCGCATTCCCCCTGGCCTTGAAACCCTTCGTCCTCCTCTGCATTTTTGCCCTCACTCGCACGCACACCTGCTGATGTACTGCATCTGTGATGGATACAGATAATGAGCCTTAGATATGCAGGATAAGGAGATTTCCCTCACAAAAAGATAAAAGGTTTTTAACACCTTTTCGAAAGAGCTGGAAAGCAGTGGGTCAAAGATATTCTCTCTCTCTCTCTCTCTCTCTCTCTCTCTCTCTCTCTCTCTCTCTCTCTCTCTCTCTCTCTCTCTCTCTCCAGGGATAAATTTTTTTTTTTGTAGAATTACTTAGGTGCTTATGACTCACAGCTGAATCTCTCTGAGTACGATGGAAGACTTTTAGTCTAGGAAAAAAATAAAAAGAGAAAGAAAAGATTTGAATGATTTAGGATGATTTTCACGTGCAGCTGTAAGCTGTATATTTTTTCTTGGCACGGAACCTGCAAGAAAAGAGAGATTACTTGATGAAACAGATAAATTCCTTTTACGAAATTGAATATATTTTTTGTAATACATTTGTAGTTTTTCGGCTTTCTGGCCTGGATTTCATAGAATAAAACCTAAATTCCATTAAGAGACGAAATGGATCTTATCAACTAATGATTATTTTTCATTTATTTTTTGCACCTTGTGCCAGCTGAGGGAATTAGATCTGAAATAGGTTTATGATAATGTCTGTGCTCATATTTGCGTGCGTGCGCGAGTAATTACCGGGTGCAATACATATATGTTTCTTCGTAGCTTGTCACTTTATAACACGAATCATCCTCAAGTGATGGATCTAAATCTATGTCTGTCTGTCTGTGTCTGTCTGTGCCTGTCTGTCTGTCTGTCTGTCTGTCTGTCTGTCTGTCTGTCTGTCTGTCTGTCTGTCTGTCTGTCTGTCCCTTGTTTTTCTGTCTGTCTATCTGTCAGTTTGTCTAATCTTTCGTCCCTTGATAAAGAGAAACATTCAGCTCCCGCTTCGACTAATGTGGAATATGTGAAAAAGCATTTTTACAGCATTTTATCATTTCTTTTGTTTTTGATGTAGTTGAAGCTCAAAAATCCTTCATCGCTGTTCAGAGTCCATCAAGACCAGCAGGTTTTGTGTACAGAAATCATGATGAAATGTTTAAAAGAAATTAATGAGTTTTCTTGTTCTTTTCAACAGTCTGTTCAGCATTTGGCTTGTGATTATGAAATGATATATGTGTATCAAAAGAATGACGACTTCTACATGTGTTGTATGTCACTTTCTCCTTTCTCCTATTTTTCATCCTTCATATTTTATTTACTCCAACTTCTCCTACTCTCTTTTCTTCACCCATCCTCCTCCTGTGCTCTTTTCTCATCCCTATTCTCTCATCCTTCTGTGTTCCTTTCTCATCCCTATTTTCGTCTCTCCCTCTCTCCTGACAACCCTCCCTCCCTCCGTTACACACACAATACCTCCTGTAGTTCGGCAGTTCCCAACGCAGACATCCTCCATCATCGTCGATACAGCTATTGACTCATCGTTTCACTCGAATCCCGTCTGAAGTCCCATTCTTTCTCCTCGTCTCGGGTCAGTTGCGAAGGTGACGACCGGGGGGGGAGGGCTGGGGGTTGGGGGTTGGGGTTGGGGGTATGTTCAAGTCTTGTCACTTTTTGGGAAATGCGTCAGAGCATGAGATGCAGTATAGATCAGGGTCAAGCAGTGCACAAGTGGGAGAAAGATTCCTTCCTTTTTTCGATTCCGCAGAAAGAGATATCGTGAGAAGGTTGAAGTGGCCCTTTTAAAAAACAGAAGTGTTCAGCAGAGCAGTCAGCAGAAATGGTCAAGTAAATGCAGACCCTGACACAGCGGAAGTATAAAAGTCACTCGTCTGAGACCTGCAAGGTCACCCGCACGTGTGTTAGGGTCATTATCAAAGTCAAGGTCATTGATATGGGTCAACAACGCCACTTGTGCGGGGGTCAAGGTCACCAGCACTACCAATCCCTCCCACACCGGTTAAAAAAAAAGAAATAGTGATGGGAGTCGCCATCCCGACACAGCTTCCTTGATCACAACAGATGATAGAGGATGGGTCATGGAGACCACACCGAAAACCGCGCACCACATTATTCAGAAGTTTATCTGGATCAGATGCAAGCGAAGGGTGAGGCAGGAGGTGCAGGGATGGAAACGGTGAGGGAGAAAGGAAGAAGAGGGTAGAAGAAGAAGAAGAAGAAGAAGAAGAAGAAGAAGAAGAAGAAGAAGAAGAGGAAGAAGATGAAGGGGAATCGAGGACAAGAGTCAAGAGTAGAGGGAGAGAAAAAAAGGAGAAACAGAGGTTCAAGGAGGAAGAAATAACGAAGGAGGGAGTATTGAGCAAGTTGTAAAACCAACTATAAAGGACGTTGTAAAGTAAATGATGTTCTTATCCTATTTTTTTCCACCCTCACAGCAGCCAAGCCTCACTCCCTGGCTGTGACGACCGCCCAGCAGTTTTCCTTTTGCGTTCACCATCATCGTTTGTCAGCGAGCCTAGATCGTCAAGGGCGGTGTAGTATTACCATATTGAGTCGCCTGATATCGGGATGGGAGAACAAGGGGCGGAGACGAGGGAGAGAGAGAGAGAGAGAGAGAGAGAGAGAGAGAGAGAGAGAGAGAGAGAGAGAGAGAGAGAGATTGTAGGATGGTAATGAACAAATGGTGGAAAAAATATACTCCAAAAACAAGTTGAAGACTGAAAATGTGAAAGGCTAGCGAAGCAGAATTCTGTGTATAGAGAAACTGGGCGAAAAGTGAGTGCTGCCGGTGCCTGTGTGTGGAGTGGATACAGGAGGTAATTGCCAATTAATTGTCCTAGCCAGAGAAACGCCGTCCGGAGCTGTCCCTCACCTTCTCTGTGCATGTCTGTTGCTTTTTTCCCGGTACTCACGTTACCACACTTTTTTTTTTCCTAAGCTACTCCAGCACAGAACGATCCCACTGGGGCTCATTCAGCTTTTTCAAATCATGGAAAACTCAAGGACGTCAGTTCTACAACTAGGTTGTCTATCGCTTTTACCATCACAACAACTCATAGTATCTCTCCTGCATCCTACAACTACAAGCACAAGGACGACAGCAGCTCAGTTCATCTCTTCTATCCACAACAGCCACAGTCAATACATCGCTTCCAGCCAAGAGCAGAAGCAGTCAGTGTGGCGTTCCGTCCTACCACATCCACCCAGCCGATGGCAGGTCCAGAAGACCGATACCTGGAAAGTGACATGACTGTGATACATCGGTTCACTCAAAGCACAAGACAGGATGCAGGTCACAGGTTCCAAACCCTTAACCGCCCAGCTTCAGTTGTGTTAGTACGCTACGAATAGTGAGTAATTGTCTCCAGATAGTCCGCTGAGGAGTAGGATTTGGCCCGAGTACAATATGTGGATTCTTAGTAGTGTTTTAGGTATTACTCATGGTTAGGCTATACCATTAGATATAGCATACGAGACATAGAGATTGGTCTGCCTAGCTGTCCGTCTCAGAGCTTTATTTCACATCTTGGCCACAATCCACATCTCACTTTGGCCAGAACACACTTCCCTTCTGTCACAGCACCTCTTCCTCCTGTCCATAACATAGATGTCTCTCCTGTCCACAACACACCTACTGCCTGGCCACAACACATGCCTCTCTCCTGGCCACAACACACCTCCCTCTTGGCCACAACACATCTCCCTCTCGGCTACAACACACCTTCCTCTTGCCTACGACACACTTCTCTCTTGACCACAGTACAAATCTTCCTACCTGACTACAACACACGCTACATCTCTAGTCACAACACAAGTGTTCTTTCCGACCACAACAAAACCTATGACTCATCTGGAACATCTGGGCAATGGAGGACGGTGACCAAGAGAGAGAAATCGTCGCTAATGGCAGTAAAGGAAAGGGGGGAAAAAAAGTCTCCCTTGTGAAATTAATTCCTCATTAAACTAGCTTAATGAGGCAGCCCGAGACCCCCTCCTCGTTTTTTATCAGGCCACCATACCCAACCGAAGATCCTCTTCTTTTCTTCCAGTATTCTTCCTAACTTTTGTCTTTGTAATTTCATACCGTACTTGATTTACAAGTCTTTTATTAGTGTTCGTT
This sequence comes from Panulirus ornatus, assembly GCF_036320965.1. Taxonomy (NCBI): domain Eukaryota; kingdom Metazoa; phylum Arthropoda; class Malacostraca; order Decapoda; family Palinuridae; genus Panulirus; species Panulirus ornatus. The sequence continues at coordinate 4,816,482 of NC_092251.1, read as the reverse complement.
GGTGGGGGAGGGTTGATCTGATCACTGTCCTTGTTGACACTGTTGTTGTGGTTGTTGTCCCTGTTGTTGTTGTTGTTGTTGTTGTTGTTGTTTATTTTTTATTTCTTTTCCCCTTGATGTAGTTAACGTAGGTATTGTTGCTGCTGTTGTAGTGGGTGCCATATTGTTGTTGTGATATTGCTATTGTATTTCACTTCATTCTGTTTTGCCGCTGCCGATAGCATTTTCAGGTAGTGATGCCCAACTCCTGTATTCTCTCTCTCTCTCTCTCTCTCTCTCTCTCTCTCTCTCTCTCTCTCTCTCTCTCTCTCTCTCTCTCTCTCTCTCTCTCTTATATATATATATATATATATATATATAAAGAGGAGAGAAACATGAATGGAATGCATTTCGGGTCAAGGTATGGGAGTTATTGCCAAGCCTTCAAAGTTAAGGTGTGAACGGGGCAGCTTTGGCCCCTCAACCCAAATACCTCAACACTTGCTGGTCCATCAGCTTTGCTACCTATTGAAAGACCATAGACTTCCATTCGATGGTTTTAACTGTGTGTTGTGTGTGTGTGTGTGTGTGTGTGTGTGTGTGTGTGTGTGTGTGTGTCTGTGTCACAAATACATTGATTCTAATTCTGATCACTAGGTTTCTTTAAGTTGGCAAATAAACGAATTATATAATGGGGTGAAATTATTATACGTATTACCTTTATTCATCCTCTGCAAACACCATTCAGTTTCTGTCCACAGGTAATAAGTAATTACTCTTGAGCAGGTAAAGGCCCAGAAAAGGATATTAGAGTTAAAGTTATACGTATTCCAGGTCGCGAAACTGACTATTTTACAAAATAGAAGCTGGAATTTCATATCCCCACCGTCAATAAAGTCCACCTGTGAAAAACCACAAAAGTATTGGGTACTTTTGTATTTTACAATGCTCGTTTTTTTCTTTTACAACACTGTCTTTTCTTTTTTTTTTTTTTTACAGAATTGCTGTACGTACGAGCTCTTAGTGTATTTTATATTCTTGGGCATTCAATCATGATTTTTGAGGTTGAATGGCGAGGGGTTTCCAATTTCGGTCAATTTGTTCATACGTATCATCACCTTGTTCCGTCTTTCTCTATAGAGAACATACTTATACATATACATATACATTTATTGTGCCTTTTTTTTTTTTTACCTATTTTTTTTTTCTGTCCTTCAGCCCCGCTGGAACTTGGCTTAAAGCAGACTAACAAGGAAAGTGTTGGTCTTCATTACAGGTATACGCTGCTTGGAGCGTCGAGTTAACTGGCGTGGGGAGGTGCTGTTTCATGTGTGGCGGGGTGGCGACGGGAATGGATGAAGGCAGCAAGTATGAATATCTACATGTGTATATATGTATATGTCTGTGTATGTATATGTATGTATACGTTGAAATGTATAAGTATGTATATGTGCGTGTGTGGGCGTTTATGTATATACATGTGTATGTGGATGGTTGGGACATTCTTTCGTCTGTTTCCTTGCGCTAACTCGCTAACGCGGGAGACAGCGACTGAGTATGATATAAAGGAAATGATATATAGATAGATAGATAGATAGATAGTTCTCAAGGCTATGCAGATCTGATCCTGTTCACCCATAGCTTCATACCAAAATATTTCAGTATCACATATTCGTAAAACTCTGTTATCCCCCTGGTAACTCAGACACAAAATGGATGGCAAAAACTATTGTATTCAATGATAGGTGCAAATTGACAATACAAATTGTACTACGTGTTTTGCATTCTAATGCAGAGGACCTATACTGCAAACTTTTGGCGGTATTTTTCGCGCCAAATGACTGTTTGGCAAGGATATTAATTTCAGGGTTTTTGAAGTTTCATGAAGTTGTGGACTAAACTTCAGTATTTAGAACCGACTTGGTAAGTCATATATGAACGTTTTCGTGTGTCTAAAGTAGTACTACGTCGAGGGTCTTTTCACATCAAGTGACTGTTAGGCGAGGCACCAAATGACTCTCAGGCGAGGCACCAAATGACTCTCAGGCGAGGCACCAAATGACTCTCAGGCGAGGCATCAAATGACTCTCAGGCGAGGCACCGAATGACTCTCAGGCGAGGCACCGAATGACTCTCAGGCGAAGCACCAAATGACTCTCAGGCGAGGCACCAAATGACTCTCAGGCGAGGCACCAAATGACTCTCAGGCGAGGCACCAAATGACTCTCAGGCGAGGCATCAAATGACTCTCAGGCGAGGCACCAAATGACTCTCAGGCGAGGCACCGAATGACTCTCAGGCGAAGCAACAAATGACTCTCAGGCGAGGCACCAAATGACTCTCAGGCGAGGCACCAAATGACTCTCAGACGAGGATATTGATAACCAAGTTTATGAAGCTTCGTCAGGTTATGGGCAATGATGCAATGCTTATAAACGATTTGGTGATATCTACGGTTTAGGGTATTTGCTGGGAGGAACTGTTTCAACACTTCGTGGGTTACTGTTTACAGTCTCGTGTGTGTGTGTGTGTGTGTGTGTGTGTGTGTGTGTGTGTGTGTGTGTGTGTGTGTGGGTCTGTAATCACACACCCACACACGAGCAGTTCTTTCTTAGGCATCATGTCTGGTTGTCATCTGTCTTCCACTCCATTCCATTGAGATAACTGTGTGTGGGCACTCAGTAATATATATATATATATGTATATATATATATATATATATATATATATATATATATATATATATATATATATATATATATATATATATATATGCTCAGACACCCATGGAACTCTCCGATATTCTCATTACGCTGGTATGTGGGAGCAGCTTTATGAATGAGAGCTGGTGCCTTCTCCTACTACCCCTGGGTCAGTAAAAGATGCTCTTCTCTCTCTCTCTCTCTCTCTCTCTCTCTCTCTCTCTCTCTCTCTCTCTCTCTCTCTCTCTCTCTCTCTCTCTCTCTCTCACTTTTCTTCACTTCCGTTACGCATTCATTTATGCCATCGGGTCGCGGCCGGGGACGCAGATCCGACAGGGACAAAAGAAAACTCCCTCCGCCATGCAGACATCATCCAACTCGGCGACGACCAAGAAGTGATAAGCATTCACGTCTGCTTGAATGGCATTCAGTCGTGTACAGAGAGGGGCGGGCAAGGCCACGACCAACCGGGTCATCTGCCAACACAGGACACCAGAGGAGGGAACATACACACGAACTACACTGACAACAGGCACTCCTGTACCGCCTTAAAACAAAGACATGAAGCTATGAATCGTCGGGTTATAGATGGATATAACGTTGAGGAGAAAAGGAGTTTGAGTTACTGGCAGCGAAGAGAAACAGGGGTTGTGAGGGAGTGTGGTACACCAGATGAAGAGATACTGCTGAAGGCATTGGAGGAGGGACGGAGGCTAAAGCTATATCCTAAGTCTCATAATCCTCCCATCATGGTATAAGATATCTGGTTGTCGTACGGTCTTAGGATGAGTGTAGGACCTATACGAGGTACACAGGGGAGGGGACTGGGGTCAGTGGAGGTAGCCAGGAGAGGAGAAATCGTCGAAGCTCATGGCTAAGGTCGAACCCCATTACTTAGATACATACGAAACTAATGGTTCAACACGCGCGCGCTGGGTTTAGAAGAAGAGAGAGAGAGAGAGAGAGAGAGAGAGAGAGAGAGAGAGAGAGAGAGAGAGAGAGAGAGAGAGAGAGAGAGAGAGGAGCCTGTTGTATTTCCTGCTGTATTATTACCTCTTTTTTTTTTGTGTCCCTCGTTGGAAATATGTTGTTGCCAGCAGACACAAGTAGATAGAGTTTTAATTACATTCCACTGCATCGTAATCCAGCGAGGCTGGTCTCATATATTCCTCTTTATATCGCCTTATATTACATACTGCTCGTATCTTTTCCCTGTAGGGACGAAGAGAGGGGGGAAATTCATTTCATTCATAGCTTTTCTTAATTTATTCGCTTCTTTTCTCTTGTTTGTGGTTAGATCTTTAGGTGTTCAGTGATCTCATACTGAAGTCTGTTTGTGAAGGTGAACTTCAACTTTCCTTAGAGATCATATTCTTATTCAGTTGATATTATATTAACTGAGATAGCTCTCTGTCTGTCTGTCTGTCTGTCTGTCTGTCTGTCTGTCTGTCTGTCTGTCTGTCTGTCTGTCTGTCTCTCTCTCTCTCTCTCTCTCTCTCTCTCTCTCTCTCTCTCTCTATATATATATATATATATATATATTAAAAGTATTTGGCAACTAAATTACGCTCTTACACCAAATATTTTCTGAGTAAAGCGTTCCCTGTATCATTCTGTATATCATAGCTCTGTTCTGCTGGTCCGTAATCCCATTATACACTTCGTCTGTTCTAGATTTATCCTCGAGGAGAATAAGCATCATTAAATGCCTCGTTTTTCCACTAGAGGTCACCGCCTTCATTAAGAGGTTTTATTTAGGAATATAGAGTCGAGTTCTTGGAAAAGAATCGCTCATTTGTGAGTGATTTTCCCGTCAGTTTGATTGATATTTTTTCCGCCCATCTGTTCACTTAGATCTCAAGTCCTAGCACGCCAAGCACCACGCATTTATGGCTCCATACATTTCAGCTACATTCTCATACAGGAACCCCCACACACTCAACCCCCCCCCCTCCCCCAACGCACACACTCAACCACCCACACACTCACGGCCCCACATACTCAAAGCCCCAAACACTTACAGCTCCACACACCCACTTTGGGTCACACACACACACACACACACACACACACACACACACACACACACACACACACACACACACACACACACACACACACTCAGAGCCCTAAACACATAGACACACACACACACTCAAACATCTATTCACGTATCTCAAGCTTGTTCTGCTCAGCTTAACACACATTTGGCTTATCTCCATTAGCCTGGTAGAACACAGACGAGAATTGACCGTGCCTACCACCTCGGGTGTACACCCACTGACAAACACCCACACTATCTACAGCCACCAGAATGCATTCCGTAACGCATTAGGCGTATTTGTATGTTGCCGCACGCACTCTACTCGTAAAGCACGCTGGAGGCGCTCGTATGAAGGCGTGGAGGCAGTTTTACAGATGCGGCTGTACACACACACACACACACACACACACACACACACACACACACACACACACACACACACACACACCGTTGTCTTCATTACCTCACTTGTAACAGCACACAACCACACCACCATCAGTAGCACCAGCATTACTACCACACACCACCACACACACCACCACACACACACACCACCACACCACCACCACACACACACCACACACACTACCACACACACCACCACACACATCACCACACCACCACCACACACCACCACACACACACCACCACCACCACACACCACCTTCCCAGAGCTAGACCCCCACAATTTGCATCTCAGTCTGGCATGTTGGACCCCAAGTTTTCGCAAGAAGCAGAGGTCTTCTGACCCAGCTGCGGTGTAGCCCGCGCCTCCAGACCAGCGGGAAAATCACAGTCAGATTACCTGTAGGAATTTGTGTCTGTGGCGGCCACAGACGGCGCGATGGTGAGGGACGTTACGGGGAATGGTCTGTGTGGTGGATGGCACAGACGTTACGTCTGTGGTAAGGTGGTGACGGAGAGCTTGTCTACGTGTAATGATAAGACACATCAGCTGGGAGGGATATTTCGAAGTTCTCTTTGTGTATAAGTGGTCAGAATTTTTTTACAGATGTGAGAAGTGTATAGAGACAATGTGTATGTTTGCTTTTGTGTGTGTGCTTGCTTAAGAGTTTGTGGGCATGTGTGTGTGCTTGCTTGAGAGTTTATGGGCAAGTGTGTGTGCTTGCATTTTTTTTTCGTGTGTGTGTGTGTGTATGGGGAAAAGGAGCATACATAGAGCAAAGCAATTGTTCCCTTATTATATACATATTTTTGTAGGTAAATGCATAAAGGAAGCCTCGTGCATTTCCAGCACCAAACTCATTAACTTTCAATGTAAATCTAAGATTTACGGCGGGGAGAAGAAGAAGAAAAAAAAAATGAATGGTTCATTTTTCGAGGTTATACATAATTTTCAAACAAGATTTTTTTTAGGGGGGGATGATTTTTTCTCTCTCTCGCATCTTATACACTATTCAGAGGATACCTGGAACTTGTATTATTATAATAGACTTATGTATGGCCAGTTCCTAGTGTTCGTTGTGAGATATGTGACTTATGTGTGGCTTACAAGTAATGAATGTAAGGGGAGGGTGGACGCTACGGGCATATGTTTCAATAAGTTGTAACTACATGTAATAATATAACGTATATCAACTGCATCTACAGGATCTTTAATGGTAACAATGATAATAATGATAATGATGATGATGATAATAATGATGATAATAATGATAATAACAATAATAATGATAATGATAATAATAATAGTAATAATAATAATAATAATAATAATAATAATAATAATAATGATAATAATGATAATAATAATGATAATAAAGAAATGATAATAATAAAGATAATGATAATGACAATGAAAATGATAATGATTATAACTACTATTATCGTTATTTTCATTATCATTGTTAATACCAAAACGAACATTATTTTTTTCTGTGTCAGAATCTCACACACATTTTTCATGATTACATGTGAATGGTAAAGAGACTCCCATCCTGTATTCAGTTACAGAATCACCCCAGATCTAATCAACTAAGTGCTCATTTCAGCAGAGCCAACCTTACGAATTTTCTGTATTTCACGAATTCCCGAAAAGCAGTGTCAGGTCATTCACGTTCGTTATCGCTTTACTCAGAGCGAGTGTGACCTTGTAAACACGAATGCGTGTCACTAACGAAATGAGTAGGATGAATGTATATGTTGGGCAGCGACCTTCATGGTGTGCTGACCAAGTCTCATTTACACATCTTTTTAGATTCTTGATGATGTCGACAGAATTTTATATATTTATATATATATATATATATATATATATATATATATATATATATATATATATATATATATATATATATATATATATATATATATACATAATATGTGTGTGTGTGTGTGTGTGTGTGTGTGTGTGTGTGTGTGTGTGTGCTTTCTTTGGGATTATACAGAGATAAATCTTCATGTAATTAGACCTTTACAGGTAAAGGTAATTAAGGTATTTAGGTGGTATTTATGAATAATTCTGAAGGTTTTGGGATGCAATTTTCAGAAGAGGCTTATCCAGCACGTATGACGTTCATCTAGTTTCTCTAATGTAGGTAATTTGCGTAGGAAATTTGGCGACAAATTGGATTAGAATTAATATCTCCATTTGAGATTCGGTAACCGCTGGAAATTAGCATATAAATCATAAACAATATGATTAACCAGCTTCTGTATGATTGCTCATTTCGAAATCATGTTACGATAACTTTCGATATATGTGTGTAGATGATGAGAGTAATCTCTCTCTCTCTCTCTCTCTCTCTCAGCAGACGACCCATCATACCTTGTAACATTTGTCTTCTTCTTTAGTTACAAACTAAGGTATTATTGCAGTTTTTATCCTCCTTTTCAATAGACGAATTGAAAAACGTGTGTGTGATCATGCTCGGTTAATGTGAGATCCCAAGCTGTAAGTCTACACATATAAACCACAAAACATCCACAAATACTACACACAAGTTTTCGACCCGACTTTACGAAGTGGCATTAAATCCTTCCCCATACAAGGTATTTCTTTTGTTCCACTTTCCTGGAAAATGAAACACCAATGTTGACATTTCAAGAAAGGTATACCTATCACTGTCCTTTCCAACCCTCTTCCAGCGAGTGGAATGGAAGAAAGGCCGACCCTCATTCGGGTATCCTATGGTTAGAAAAAGGCAAAGGGCCTGGTAAAAGCATTTCGGTCCTCAAAAGTACACAATAGTGGATTACAGATGGCCCCCTCCGGTCAACCGGGCCACGGCTGCTGTAGCGGAGCACAAGAAAGTTTCAGTTTGACGTAAGATATACTTTATCCTTATTGAGGCAAGAGACGCACCCTCCTCGGCAGGGTTTACAATACCTCTTTTGTTACTTACGAGAACTTTGAGCCGACGGAGGCCTAGTACCTGGTGCCAGGGAACTTGCACGGGGGGAAAAAGAATTGAAGGAGGGAAAAAGAACAGTATTCCTACAGCGGGAGCGCTGTAGTTAATGATTTACAGTATTTACAATATCTATTTACATGGTAGCTACCTGAGAGAGAGTTGGCGGGAGAGACGTAGCCAGCAGCAGCATCGCCTCTCCCAGACCCACAGAATAACCGGTTGATCCAGACTTGTGTGAGTCAGCGACGGATCATGTGTCTCTCTCTGAAATTTCTAAGCTCGTGTCTGCCACCTGTGCTAACGAGGTTCCGGGTCTGCCTTGCTGGTGACAAATGGTTCAGAGGGCTTCATTAACGCCGGCGAGACAGCTGACTGAAACAGTGAAGCTTCGTTCATCTGTAAGGTTGGCGGGGGGTGGGTCTCTTTATCCCACCTGTTGTTTACGGAACCTATAATGCATGTGAATGAGTCGTGAAGGATAAAGAAAGGAACTGAAAAGTGAAAGTCTTGCAGGATAAAGAAAGTGAATAAAGAAAGTCTTCTGGGATAAAGAAATGAAATGAAACAGACAGAAAGAAAGAGTCGAATGCTGGGAATTCGGAAGTAGATATTTCTCTGACAGATGTTGAGGAAAATATTCCGTTCGTGTTTACCCCTGGGCTACAGGACCGAGTGAACTCGATCTGATCCTTTTAATAACTAACGAATATCATTCTTGGTTACTCCCTCCGGCTAATGATGGAAAAGCAATACCTATTAATCTTATTTTCGAAGGGAATGGAACATATCATCCCTGGCTTTATTTTAGGTACATATGTCCCTTAAATGCATCGTCTAGGATGTGGCTATTGAGTCGTGCATGTTAACACACACACACACACACACACACACACACTCAACTGTAACCTCCTACTCCATCCACTTGACATTCCTGACTCATTCGTTCCCCTTTCCTTTCGACATTGTTCCAGGCAGAACCAGAAACTTTAACTCTTCTCTCATCAGACACAGTACCTGTGTCTCCTTTCTTTTCGTCCTCGTCCCCACGTCTATTCGGAGCCGCTGAAGGAATGTCTTCCTTTGGTCCTTTCTTCTGTTCCTGTCACTGGAAAGCCAAAATGACTGGAAGGGAGGATTTCCAGTCCCATGTTTCCGGAAGCAGTTGAAGTAACTGCAGCATGGAACAACATGGATTAAACTCTATAAGACTGGAACTTGACATCCACAGTCATACAGAAGAGACACCTACCACAATTCCTGGTTCTGTTTGATTTATATATATATATATTGTACGATGGCATGGTCGACAGGACTCACAAAACCCTGGAAAATCCTAAGAAACTTTTTAGCTCTTTTTTTTCATCATCTTTTTCGTCAGTGGACGAAAAGGGTTGGAGTCTCTCAATGTTGAGGAAAGTCTCGCTACGAGGGAGTCCATCATTACCCTTCATCTCGAGGCCGTAGGACACCCCGTGAGAGTGGTGTGTGTGTGTGTGTGTGTGGGGTTGGGATAATAACAGCGATAACAGGTACATATGTTGGAGCTGGGCACAACTCGCTCAGATCTGGTATATTAATGGAGCTTAAAGCGGATGAGACGCAGGGACTAACACCGAGTGTTCTTTCAGCTCGACAATTTTAAAAATAATGCGTCTGAATACCCTGGCCGTTTGAAGAACTAAGAGGAAGAGAGCATATTGTTCCTTAGTATAACCTAGTATACACATAGTATAACAAGAGCTGTATATATGGCTGCTGAATATAACTTAGTGTGAAGATAATACGTTTTGAATACCTTGGTCATATCGTGAACTAAGAGGAAGAAAGCATATGGTTGCTTAGTATAACCTGGTATATTCATAGTATAACAATACGAAATGAATATTAGGCACTTCAGGGTAAATTGGTTGTGAGGAGAGGAAAAATTAAGACCAGCTCTTAATTATCCCAGTGATATTTTAACATCCAGACACTCTGCTTCCCTTTGAATATGGACACATTCTAAAGGTGTTTGATCCTTTCACTTTGGTGCTACCACATTCGGCCTGCGTGGGGCTACACAGGAGTCTTATCATTTCCCTGCTACTGATTGTAGCGTTACCTTGAAGCTGCAGGAGCCCATGTAAAAGGGGGATGCTTTTGGTTATATAAATGGGTAAAAAAAAGGTAGCCATTCGTTTTGTCATGAGAAATTAAATTGAAATTCTACTCTCGTGTTATTCGCGGATGCTTTTAGATCAATGGGGGAGCTGAACAATAGTCTCTGAAGTTGATGGTGATTCCCACAGTTACCTGATCTGAACAAACCATTGCATTTTAAAGCCGCTAATCGACAGTTTCGGACGAGTTTTTTTTTTTTTTGGTTCCGATAACTGTATTGTTGATGGAAGTATTTAATTATCACCATTTATGACGCTGGAATTCCAATTCGATATTTCGAAAAAGGAACAAAAAAATGTCAGGCTGCAAATTTCCAATTATGGTTTGGTCATTAATCTACTTCGTAATTATGACACTGACTTCCTGTTCATGAGGGCTGGTGTTCAGTCTCATCAAGGGAAACTGTGTTTGCTATCACCATTTTTTTCATATTACCTCTCCGCACATATGGAGGGAGGGCTATACACTCACTGGCGCTCCCTCCTCGTACTCTTATGTAAACAAGTTTGACAATAGCGTCTTAGCTTCGCCTCGTTCCTGTATATGAAATGATTTTTCTGCGTCTTCTGTCTCATTCTTGTGTCTCCCCTGACGATGTGATCACTACACGAAAGTGCACTTTATATATATATATATATATATATATATATATATATATATATATATATATATATATATATATATATATATAGTGCTCCTTGCTGGACAGGTTACCGGATCCTCAAGTACATTAACTTGAAAGACAGAAAGATACTGGGCCTTCAAGCCTTCCTCTTCTTCTCCTGGAGCCTCGAGTTCATTACGACCTTCCTGTCATTAAAATTTATCTCTGCATTACAATGCGGGTCTTTGTGTCTAGTGAGGAGCCGCGCGCGTCTCCCAGTCCTGTCTCACAGACTCATTATCAGGGAGGGGGGGCTTACAATGCTCATTATCACAGGGCTCATGGTACTCATTACCACAGGGCTTATAGTACTGATTATCACAGGACTCACAATACTCTTCATCGCAGGATAATCAATGGTGCTCATTACCACATGGCTCACAATACTCATTATCAAAGGACTCATAGAAGTTAGTATCACAGGACTCACAATATTCATCAAAGGGCTCACAGTACCTATTACAACGGGCCATATAATGCTCATCATCTGAGGGCTCATTAGAACTCATAATCAGGGGTTCACAGGACTCATTATCACATGGCTTTCTGACTCACCGTCACTAGACTGTTGCACAAAAATCTGACTCTGCCAAAGAAATGACTCACTTGTTCACTGTAAATTGATCCATTCACTATAAGACCTGAAGCCTTTAATATGACGACTTAATCTCGAAAGTGTAATGAGTAAACCCTTCGAATATAGTGACTGACTTGCCCCCCCTCCCTTAAAGGCAATAATACACCTCCCTATGAACGGTGGCTTGAACACTTGATTACTGACTTCCACCCTTACGTACGATAGCACAATTCCCTATGAATCACGACCTAAGCACTTGATGTCTGACTCGTACCCTTAAGGGCGATATCACAATTCCCTATGACTGATGACTTAAACGCCTCATGACTGACTTGCTCCCTTGAAGACGATAACCCAACCCCTTGAGAAAGGTGACTTAAGGAGTTCCATAAGATGAACAAGGGAACACAGCTTATAAACTTTGACACTAAGAATCAATTTACCTCATAACCATATGGGCAATTTAGATCTCATCATGTGTGTGTATATAGTCGGGTCAAAATCATGCTAACCAAGCTAGAATATTCATCAAGTTATTGGAAAGCTACCACTCGGTTTCAATTACTCTCTAACTAATTAATTTAGCTGTAAAACCCCCCTCCCCTCCCCTTCCCTCTCTCTCTCTATTTCAAAATAAACGATTCTATCCATTAAGTTTCCCCGATGGCTTTCAAATCATTAATTGATTTTTTGAATAATCACACACACATATGTATGTATATATATATATATATATATATATATATATATATATATATATATATATATATATATATATATATATATATATATATATATATATATATATATATATATATATATATATATGTGTGTGTGTGTGTGTGTATAGTGTACTGTTGCTACCCAGTCTGTTCTACGTGTATCAGAACAGCATATACACCCAGGAAATCCAGATTTAACGTAATAACCTTCAAGAGGAAGAAGAATCATTACTTGAAAAATCTTGTATGGTTCACGCGCCTCACCCTGTGGGACGCCAGATTCACCATTATCAGAGTATAATGCTTTTATCCCTTTTAATTAGCATATTTAGCAAAGAGAATATCATTGATTTTTCCCCGTTTCCCTGCTTGCTTTGTTATAGTAACTACTTCTGCTGGTAAAACTGTCCGTGTGATGTATTGACATATGTCACGATGGGTTTAGAATTCCAACACTCGGCTGCCGAGCTAAAAGACGAGCAGTAAACTCGTCTCCTTTAACACGGTGGGGTGCCAATCTGTGCACGCTTGTGTCATCATATAACCCGTTCGTAATTGTGATTCCAGCCACGCATCATTATCCCCAGGGGATTCCATACTCACGAAATGGATTAGATAAGATCACGGAGCCTCGAGGGGGACTTGAGAAATAAGAAATGAAATCGCTTCGTCGTTCGTGAGGAGGATTTGTTCTCCATTTCGACTTCCCTGCCTCGTTTATAGTCGAGTGGAGGAGGAGGAGGAGGAGGTGCAGCTTGCATCCTGCGCAGCCCTGTAGAACATCATCGCTCACTGACGGTCGTTTGGCGCGGATCATTTTTCATGGGACCTGTCTCTCAGGGGCGTCTTGCATCCATCACCTCTCACCGTCTGTTTGGCTTCCGTGACAAAGGGGGGAAGAAAAGTTAGGCCGCATCACATCTTCATGGCCTGTATAAAAAGACGGAGTGTCCAGGGTGGCTTTTCTGGCTTTGGTGTCGGTCGAGTCTCCGTGAGAGAGAGAGAGAAGAGAGAGAGAGAGAGCTGATGTTACAAGAGAATGGTGATCCGAGCAGAGAGCTTCGGCTCCTTCAGGTAAAATTGATGAACAGTCATATACGATTTGTTGCGAATGAAATGAAGCTGCGAAAATGCGAAGCCCCGCTGAAGAGCAATACCTGAATTATCCGGGGGGGGGATCCTGAGATATTAAAGATAACAAGTTTCAGGATTAATAGACAAAGATCGGACTATGAACTCGCGTTGCAATATTCTCTTTCTGACGAACACTGTTGAATAATGTCATATATTTATCCTATCTTATTAATCAAAGCTGCTGTTAAAGTTTCGGAGTAACGTTTAGTTTATGATCTACAACTACATTTGATTGATCAACCCACCTGTTTTCCCGTCGTGTATCAGCGCTGTTGGAGGAACAGTGATGGGAGAAACGCATTTCTCAACAACAAATGTTTTTAAGCAGTGCCAACACACAACGTAGGGCGCGGCAAACAGACAAATCAAGTGATTTCCTGAGCGATTTACTCTCGCCAACGTCCTCACATTTAATGTGTTGATTTATCGCCATTTGTTGCGCGAAGTTCCACCGTTGAGGCAAGATTAGCATGAGGAATTTCCCCGCCTCACTAAACAACACGGTGCTTTGCCTGCGATCATCTCTACCAACAATAGTTTCAGCCGCTTCTCTTTTCACCATCAGGTAATGGTTGTGTTCCTTCTGAATCTCGCCTGATCATTCTTAACTTTACAGTCCACCGAACCTGCTAATTGGCTTTTGCCCGAGAGCAGTTCGTTGTCTAAATATTTGTTGTTTCTTTCGGTTCTGTCTGATTTTCTCTTTTGTTTTTCTTTTGTTTTTTTTCGTTGATTAAGGCGTGTCCGTATCTCCTATAAACTGGATGATTATTCGTGAGGCATTCATGATGTCCCAGCAGGGCCAGTAGATGAGTGGGTGATGAGGTAGATTGTGGATTTCTAGAGTGTATGGTTGAGGAGTATGAGAATAAGGGAGAATTCAGATGAGGGAGGATATTCCAGTACGAGTGTACACAGCGTGGACACACTCTGTAATGGTTAGCAGTGAACAAGGCTTGACGACTGTGTAGCATGCTTGGTGACGCCAGTGTTTTGCCTTCCAAAATGAGTATGGTGTGACGTGTTCTGGGTAAATACTAGAAAGCCACAAGCACAAGATTGTTCTCTGCTTTCCCTTACCAAAAAAGATATTCCGTTGCTTCACATGATTCTTTCAATATCACTATCTCTATTTCTTATAAAGAGATAAAACAGATATCTCTCACTTTTCGTCATCAGGGAGCGAGAAAGAGAACTATCTCTCACTCTCCATCATCTCTCCTCCTCTGTCATAAACAAGTCTCACATTAATAACTACGATCGATACTTTTCGTTATTTCTCATCAACAGAAATACTTCACCATAAGGCCTCTAACACAGGATCAATCATCAGTCATAACACAAACCAATGCACTCACTCCGTCTTTCATAACTACAACCACAAGACACAATACCTTCTTCTTCTAACGAAGACAAAGTAAATCTATGTTAAAGTCACGTTCCACTCGTAGCATATGAACTCTGTATTATTTTCCTTTTTTGATTCTTCAGCCATAACATATATTAGTTTCCCGCTTATACAAGACATAGACATACACTTTAGCTGAATGGATAGAATATATCTGAATTACTTACATGATAAGTAGTGGCGAGCAGCATTTACATCTGTCAGTATATGTATCATCCACAGTGTAATCATACACTGTGGATTATAACACATGTGTTATAATCGATTACTCACCAGCAGCGTAGTATAAGTCGTCATACCTTCCACCAGATGTGATTGTGTTGTCTATCATCCATGTCTGATACCTGGAGGTACCTCTCTACATAGAACAGAATACATTACTCGTCACCAGACAACAGAAATTCCCACATAGTCATTGATGGATAGAATGATCCTCCCATTCATCAGCAGAGGAGTACCCCATTGATTCACTGTCGATGGCAATGAAATTCATCCATTACTCACCATTGACGAATGAGGTGAGGATCGTCCAGATGAACACAAGGGCGTTATGGTACGACTGAAGATTCCTGTGGGCCAGCATGGCGTCCTTGGAGGTGGGGGTGCCCGACGCTGCCTCCTCCACCAGCAACACCTCCTCCTCCTCCTCCTCCTCCTCCTCCAACCTTGGCCTCCTAATCCGAGGCTCTGGTGGAGTGGGTTGAGAGAGAGAGAGAGAGAGAGAGAGAGAGAGAGAGAGAGAGAGAGAGAGAGAGAGAGAGAATCGAGGGCGACAGGCGGTGGAAAGAGGGGTGGGGGAGAAGGGAGAGACGGGCGAGAGATGAGATGGCAAGATTAAACGGATTAATGAAACGAAAGGGTAAAAGGTAAAAGGGAGAGAGGTAAGAGGATAAGTGAGAGGAGTGGTGGAGAGAACTGGTTAGGAGAGAGGGTTAGGGGATAGGCGAGAAGCAGAGGGAAAGAGGATAGGCAAGAGGGAGCAAGGGAGGCAAAGGAACGAGAGATAGAGATAGATAGATAGATAGATAGATAGATAGATAGAGAGAGAGAGAGAGAGAGAGAGAGAGAGAGAGAGAGAGAGAGAGAGAGAGAGAGAGAGAGAGAGAGAGAGAGAGAGAGAGAGAGTCACAACCACACTTGTTATACGCTCTTGCTCCGACGTTCCTCTTGAGCAACTGTTTCCTTCAGTCTCTGATTTTTCCCGTTGTCCTTTTCCTTACAAATCTGGTCGTAGAGGAGCCACAAAACGTTTCTACAATTTACTCGAAAATCATTGTATCTGGAGGGAATCATTTCTTGTTTCACTTTCGCTCGTCGTCGTCATCATCTTTGTCTCTCGCTCCACAGCGTTGTGTGCTAATCACCTGAAAATGCAATGGTCTCCAAATAACTATTCTTTTATCTCTTGTTCACCTGTCAACCATGGGAAATACTATCACGTACGTTTTCGAGATGGTTGTCTGCCTCCAAATGGTGTCACTTGTGGTTCAATGCATCGTAGTTTACTGTAAGATCACAATCATAGTGTTGAATGTGCAATATAAGTTATTATACAACGCAAAAATGATAGTTTCAATTTTCAGTCGATTCCCGATTTCCTATATGAATTTACAGATTCGTTATTTCGAAGAATTCTTCTTTTCTACCACAAAATTCACATAATCTGTTAATCAACTTTCCCAATTTTTCTTTCAGGACTTTGATGATACACTATAACCATCGCTCCCTTCATTATGATTCCCTAAATTACCATGTGTTGTCCTAACTACCAGTTTGTTTCACCGTTGCTGTTACTCGCAATGTTGGCGACCCATTTATCTTTTTTTCAAGAGCTGGTGGTGGGTCGACGCCACGGGGTATGGCTGATAAAGTCCACGATATATATGGGCTATTGACAGGCCTTCAGCTATAGGCCCGCCCTTCGGTCTTTGTGAGTTAGGCGTGATGGAGAAGCACAAGGCAGAGATAAGTTGTATATGGGAGATGAATGTGTTGGAAGTTTGTCTGTGTATGTATGGGAGGGGGGTGTTAATGTAGTGTGTGTGTGTGTGTGTGTATGTGTGTGTGTGTGTGTGTGTAGAATGTCGATGTGCTTATGTGTGGGATATCTTTACCTAAGATGATAAGAGAGCAGTATGGGTATATATATATATTTTTTCTTTATGTTAACTGAGATGGCACAGGCAAGTGTATATATATATATATATATATATATATATATATATATATATATATATATATATATATATATATATATATATACATACCCTAGCCAAAGCGAGGTATTTGATTTATCGACCAACTCCTATGGATGGATGAACAGCTAGATTGACTGTGGACCGATTGCCACAATTAGGATTCGAACCTATGCACTCGACCCTGGGCAGTCCGTGAGTGCGTCGCTGTCAGCTATGCTAACCGTTACACCACAGAGGTCTTTACATGCTCACAGCAGCAGACACCCTCATTCGTTATTCACATTAGAAAAAAATGAATGTGGAACTGCGAATCCCCCCCTCCCCCCCTTGACAAATTCCATCTACAGAGTTAAACTCCTTTTTTTCCCTCTATTCTTTTTTTTTTTTTTTTGGCTTTTTTAATTCTTCTATGAAAAATATACCTTAGGGATTAAAAAAACGCGTTGTTCATGAAGACTGCATTAGATCACGAAGTGATTTCTATACTGCAATGGATTCTTTTGTTCTACTATGTTCGGTCACTGATCACAGGCAACATTGATCCACACGGTAATGTAAGTGTTACGTACGTGTCAAGCTCATCATGAACAAGGGTTTTGCCAGAGATTTTCAAAGATGGTTTGTCCAGTCTAGGAGATGATCCAGGGGCAAAAAATGAATGGTTAGAGAATCCTCAAGACTTTCTAGACTAAGACCTTACTTTATAATACTCGAGCCAAAAGCAGTCTCATAAAACATGACTACCTGCCATCTGCCTCCTCAAAAGACATCTCATACAATCGGTCTCTGATTTCGAAGACGTATTTCGACGTAAGCGAACCACTGTGCAAAATTGCAATGTTGCGACTTTCCTCCCTCCCCCCCTTTTTTATTATTCATTTCCGACCATCATACGCTCAAAAGACAACAGGAAAGATATGAATATGGACAGAAAAAAAAAGCGAATTGTTGCATGGAAATGTATGTGCATGCTTAATCCATATTTTTTTTGGTGCGAACCTTTATTTAGATATTTCAAATTCAGCCTAAAGCAGATGTGCACTGAGGGAGAAATAGTATATATAGTATATATATATATATATATATATATATATATATATATATATATATATATATATATATTAATATATATTATTTCTATGAGGCTCTCGATTGGGACCACAGGTTGGAAAGTGTGTTGGTGTTCTGTGTTTATCTGTGCGGATCGAATGCAGGAGAATTCAAAAGTTTAGCGTCTTCAGTGTGGGAGCTGCATTTAGGGATAAGGAGTCTTGTGATAAGTCGAATGAATATTTGTATTGTTGGAGAGGTGGATGGTGAACAGAGTACAGAAGAGAAGGTGTAACTCGTGCGTTCCTGGGTGACGGTAGTTTCAGATGGGTATACGTCTAGCGAGGTAATTTCAAGACTGGGTTGTGGGATTAGGGTGTTTGTCTAGTGTTGGTTGGGTCATGACACTATGGATATGTTTTGCCTCTCTGATTTACGTGAAAGTGCGGCGATCTGTGATCGTAGATTGCTGAGAAGTGAGCCAGGGATGAGTATATTATCTAAACACGAGGGTTTGGTGGCTGGTTATGGGATGCTTTGAGTGGGAAGAGGATGGGACTAAAGCTATTGTATAGAACTGGATGTTGAGTATTGTAAGATCGTGGGGGGACGGGGGGGTGTTGTTGTTGGTGTTGTTGGAAGGACATCATTTTTCCCTTGCGCAGGTGCTGTGAGAGAGAGAGAGAGAGAGAGAGAGAGAGAGAGAGAGAGAGAGAGAGAGAGAGAGAGAGAGAGAGAGAGAGAGAGAGGCGTTGGAATGAATCGTAAATATAAGGTAAACATGGCTCTGCAGCGGCAATAGACTTGTGGGGGCGACGGGACTACACTATTGCCGCGTTAGTCACTAGCAGGAGGGCTTCGCAGGCTCGGAAAACGAAGAGCAATTTCCTCCACCCTGATAACAGCGGCGAGCCTTTAGATTGAACCAATCCTGACTCCCGTAACCACCACCCTCAGTCAACAGGACTCGTTTACTTAAGAGATAAATACATATTTTTTTTTTTCTAGTTGTCAGAGTCTGAAGTATATGCTTCACTAATGATCACCAATATGTTAATGTATGTACTCCAGGTGAGTGTGTTTTCCGCACTCGGTGAGTCAGTTGAGTGTGTGTGTTGAGGAGACACTGTGGCTGGTGAGGGAGTCGCTGGCCGCTCAGGAGGGAGGTGGGCGGCAGCAGCAGCGGAGGCCTGAGGTCCGCACGCTACCACGTCTGGCGAGATACTGACGCCGAGGTCATCATCATGCTGCTTCGTCAGGCTGGTGCTGGTGGTGGTAGTGGTGGAGGTGGGGCACACTCGTCAGGCTGGTGGTGGTGGTGGTGGTGGTGGTAGGAGACACTCGACAGGGTGGTGGTGGAGGTGGTGGCGGACGCATATTAGGTTGAAGTGGCTCTTCAGTACTGGAACGGCTGGAGTGGCTTTCAACAAGACAGTCGTCAAAATGGAGCGAACCTTCCATTCAGAGTAGTTGCAAGCAGCGCCGACGTCGAGTGTACGACTTCTGTATTGTGTGAGCTGAGGTATGTTGTCTAGTTCTACCTTGAAAGGTTCGAAGTGGAGTAGGAGAGTACCTAGTCCTGCTGCAGAGGAACAGATTGAAGTGGAGGAGTACCTGGTTTTACCAAGTTGGGTCAAGGATGATTAGACACATCTGTATTGAACCCTGGAGGAGTTAAGTACAAGTAAGGAGGGGGCAGTGCTGGGTTCGACAGTGGAGGGACGAATGGGTGTGGAGACATACCTGGTGTTGCCTTAGAGAAATTAGTACGAGTTAAGGATTACCTTTGCTCTGTCATTATGAGGCAGCTGCATGAGGAGGAACCTCTTGTGGCATGAGGCATGAAGGGTTATATATCAAGGCTTCCCATGAGGGAGCAACTGTCGAGTTTCACAGAGTGAGAACTTCGCTAGCGAGGGGGCCATTAATTAGCGAGTGCAGGATCTATGTTTTCATTATGGCAACAAGGTTGTATCCACCGTCCATGCATTATGCATGTAGGCAGCTAGATGAAGGCGGGTGTCATGAAGTCTGAATGACTTCTTTTGATCGCCGGCCAGTCGTGTGTTTAGACGTCATGGCAAAACGGATGTAGGTAAGCGAGGGTGTTACATCTCTAATTTGATGATTCAGAGTTCACTGTAAGTTCACGGATCCCGCATGTGTGTGTGTGTGTGTGTGTGTGTGTGTGTGTGTGTGTGTGTGTGTGTGTGTGTGTGTGTGTCACTGCGTATAGTTGAATCATGTACGGACCATCACTGAATTGTTTAGCAGAATGTAGAACACAGCACTACATTACAAGTCTGAGATGTGGAAAGTTTTCCTGGTACTTAGGTAAACCAAACATACCAGTGAAGTGCATTCCTATTACACAACTCTCCGTCCAAAATATCACAAATTACAAGAAGTAGATCCACCATCTTGAGGCAGCAGCGAATACGACCTTTACATTCTCTCTCTCTCTCTCTCTCTCTCTCTCTCTCTCTCTCTCTCTCTCTCTCTCTCTCTCTCTCTCTCTCTCTCTCTCTCAAGGGCTGAGGAACCTCCCCCTTCAGTTAAGAGAGAGAAAGAGGAACCACAAGCCCACCAGAGATGGATAATAGTATTCCTGTCGAAAAGTGTGGGGCGGAGATGAGGCGAAAGAGCACACACACACACACACACACACACACACACACACACACACACACACACACACACACAACGCTTAAAGTAAATTTTCTCAGCCTTGAAGGGCACGGAGGGGAGAGAGAGAGAGAGAGAGAGAGAGAGAGAGAGAGAGAGAGAGAGAGAGAGAGAGAGAGAGAGAGAGAGAGAGGCCAGGAGCGTCCTTAGGACGTCTCCCACGGCGCCGCCACATTCGGGTATGCAGGGGAGCTGATGGGACAGCTCCCACGGCTCTGCCTCTGCAAACTAATAAAGTGTTGGGCACCTGCATCTGAGGGGGAGGCAGAAGATGGAATGGGGGTAGTGAAGCAGACGCTGTGTGTGGGGCCGCCTGTGGTGGGAGAGGAGAGGGTGGAATGACTGTGATGGGGAGAGGATGGGAGGGAACTGTGGTGATGAGAGGGTGGGAGGGAACTGTGGTGATGAGAGGGTGGGAGGGAACTGTGGTGGGGGAGAGGGTGGGAGGGAACTGTGGTGGGGAGAGGATGGGAGGGAACTGTGGTGGGGGAGAGGATGAGAGGGAACTGCGGTGGGGACAGGATGGGAGGGAACCGTGGTGGGGAGAGGGTGGGAGGGAACTGTGGTGGGGAGAGGATGGGAGGGAACCGTGGTGGGGAGAGGATGGGAGGGAACTGTGGTGGGGGAGGGGAGCTATGAGGTAGAACACTGGTGGAGCCGGAACCCTCCACTCATATGTTGTCACAATGTTTTCCAGGTATCTCCTCATATTTTTTTTTTTTTCGTACTTTTCACAGTGTCTGAATTAAATCAATTCTCATCTCATTCCTGGGACCTCTGCACCTCTTTTATTTTTTTCACACATTGTTTTCATCATTCACGCACCTGTCTTTTGACATGAAGGATTTTTTTTATCTATTCACGGCGTAAAACGTGTCATCATAAATACTCCATCAAACATGATCATTGTTCATGGCTTCCCTGGAATTATTTCTATCGATAACTGGCTCTCTGGAATTGTTGGTGCATAGAACTGGCCACGTTGGGGTGGTGCTGGGAGCAAGTCAAACGGTAAAGTTTTTGTAACTTAGAAAGTTGTCTTCCACTAACGATCATTATGATAGTAGTGGAGGATCCCTCACCACAACATCAACTGGAGTGGAGGCTCCCTCACCACAACATCAACTGGAGTGGAGGCTCCCTCACCACAACATCAACTGGAGTGGAGGTTTCCTCACCACAACATCAACTGGAGTGGAGGCTCCCTCACCACAAAGCCATCCAATGAAAGATTCACAGGCGAATTTACACACCAAGACACTTAGTCCTCTGGACCCGGCACATTCCACTCCTCCTCCACAAGGGCATCGCAGCAGGAGAGGCCCAAGTTTCTCACGACATGTAAAGCGTCAACATATTTACCAGGATGATTCATTATGTCTCTGACAAAAGCCCCACCGGTAACTCACCTCGGCTTTCCGCTGTGAATACTCCATCATAATGCACCCCAAATATCTGTGCAGTACAGATCTTCTGTGCTCAATCTCTGTATATCTTCTTAAAGAATATTTTCCTCCTTTGAGATGTCGTATTATTTCGATCTTCATCGGCTCCCAGGTTGGCTCGTCAAAGAACTCGTCTCATGAGGAGCTCTTACCTATCCCTGCCACTGGGACGTAGCGCATCCTTGGAGCTACATGAGCCTTTGGATGTTTAACCATGAGGGTTATAGCCATGGGATCCCTTTCACAAAGGAATCCTGGGATACATAATAAAGATAAAATTGATGATAGATGAATATCCTTTATATAAGTTATACTAACACGGACTTTGGTATATGCTTTATCTTCATCAACCTTTCTTGAGTTACGCGAGCTATCGCGTGTCTCATAGAAAAGCACCAGAAACAGGTATCATTTCGTTCCTCAGGCAACGCGGAGACATTACCCATTCCACGATGCCTCCCAAACGGGTGTTTGCGGAATACCAGAAATCCTCCACAGATCATCAAAACATTGGTACACTGGGAAGGGGTCTCCGTCGGCAGCGGTGGTGGTGGTGGTGGCAGAGAAGGGGGGGTTCAACGCTCTCGTATTCCATATGAAGCGGCGCTTCCTAGAGGTCGGATGGAGAGGTATCCAGTAGTCTGGCTTTGGTCTGCCGTGGCTGGAGGAGATGAAGGGATGGAGGCTAGTTGATCTCTCCGTGGTAGTGAGAAGTAAGCGTGAGGTGCTCGAGGAAAGACGAGTCGTATGTAGAAGCTGGTGTAAGATTAACGACGCTGGAGGATATGCATCGCCAAATGTTCCGTCCGCCCTCATTGTTCGCGAAAGAAATATATATATATATATATATATATATATATATATATATATATATATATATATATATATATATATATATATGCTTCGTCTTTACGATCTTATTTCTCCCGTTTCTGCCTACGGACGTTTCTCTCTCTCTCTCTCTCTCTCTCTCTCTCTCTCTCTCTCTCTCTCTCTCTCTCTCTCTCTCCCAAGGGTGTTGGCGGTAATCACCACCCCATTACAGTCGTTAGCCACGCCTCAACTGGCCCTTTCTCTTCTGCGTCAGCGTTTGTATTGTTTTCGTATTCTTCGTCGCATTGACATAATTCATGTCATTTACCGACAAAGGGAATTATTTTCTTTCCTCCTCTTTTTTTCTTTCTACCATCATTTGGAGAATAAAGAAACAATAATTCCGTCTCACATATCATTGTTGTTATGTAAAAAACTGGACGAGGGATCTTTTCCCTTATGGTTGGTTGGCTAGTCATTTCGTCTTTAAGTCTGTCGGCTGCCAGGGTCATTAAGGGAGTGAACGTCAGGTCATAACCACCAACGAAAAAAAAGACAAAAAAAAAAGAAAAATGGTAGGAGGGAAAAAAAGAAAACGCGAACTCATTCATCGGGTTTCAAGATGATTCTAAGACCATACACGTCCTCACTGCTTATATGGTCCTTGTTCTTTGTGCATGGCGTCCGTTTAGTCTCACTTCGTAAAAGTTGGAGGAAAGTCTGATGCATCACGACTAAGACCAAGGCTAAGACTTAAACACTGTGGCTTGACTTGAGGAATATTATTGGTGACTGCAGTCGTGCTAACTGCTAACTGGTGAATATAGAAGCAGATGCAAACAAGCAGTGTTTTATCACTAGTGAATGTTAAGGTCAAGTTCCTCTTTCATAGATATTCTAATTATGAGTGAATTATTATTTATTTGTCGGTTAAATGATGTCGGGGGGATGAGGTCATTAACGATGAAGTATTAATACTCTATCCACATCATTTTTTTTTTGGTATGTTCTTATAGGTACTTAGCTAATACATATATAAGGTGTTTTCCTCTGTCTGTTCCTTCCCCCTTCATCTATAATTCATTTACCGCCAGGCCTAACCATTTAGAAACTGCTTCAAGATATTTTCACTCTCAACAAGATTCTAGTCTTTACTTCTAGAATTATTACGTCCTTTTTAATATTCATGAACATAAGAAGTCTCATTTTCTTATGATGCAGATTTTTTGGTACATAATGATAATGATAGTGATAATGCTAATGATGGTAAGTATGATAATAATGAAAATGATGATAAATGATAATAATAATTATGATAAGTATGATAATGATTATAACGATTTTGATAATGATAATAATAATCCATCATTATTATCCGTTATCATTCAGGCGAGAGTTTGGGTTGGTGGCCTGGCCTTCGACCTGTGAAGGGTATTATGACCATAAGAGCCATCCTAGATGACCCAGCCTGGCTGAGTAATCTGAGCTTAGGTCATCTTGCTCGACCTGGCCCGACCCAAAAGATGGAAAATTCTTATGTCTCAGGATTGTATTGAAGGCGAGTGACCTCCCCTGAGAAAAAGTTGGTGGGGGTTGTCATCTTGTGTCCCAGCTGATCGAAATGGACACGGAGGAAAGAAGATAAGGAAGACCTTTGACTCGGATGCGACGGTGGATTAGATGAGAGAGAGAGAGAGAGAGAGAGAGAGAGAGAGAGAGAGAGAGAGAGAGAGAGAGAGAGAGAGAGAGAGAGAGAGGCCATAGAAACAAGGCAAGGACTAAAGGAATATCTGCCTAAATGATGAAAAAAAAAAAGATTCTCGTAAACCTTTCCTAACAGGTGAAGAGAATAATACAATATCACACAGACAGAAGATCCCTCACTTGTAATCAAACAGGTGGTATCAAAGGGATGGGAGACATACAGCCATCCCTCACAGCTTATTATAGACCATCATCTGACTTTAAGAAAAAAAAAAAAGGCTTAAGCTTAAAGCTGAGAGATACTTCATTTGATGGTTACTGAAACGTTCTTCAGTACATAGCTGGCTAGACATATATACACAGCTTACTTGGCGTATATGCCATGTAAATTCTTCCAATTCAAACACCATGTTGGATGTTTTTCAGGGGGAAACTTTCACATAAATTAAGCGAGTAGCTAGTGTAAAAGACTTGAGCTTAGGCATATTTTAGATGAATACGATGCTGCCAAGACCAGATGATGCTGGGAGAGACTGTCATACTCTGTCGTCCCTCTCGATGACTGAACTCATGAGAGAGAATATGGTCTTGTGAGCTGCGTGATGTGACAAACACAGTCGGTGAAAGATAGAGGATAATGGCGCATAGGACTTCGCTGGGAGAGAACCATTAGTTAATGGTTGGTCAGCTGACTAAGAGTCGACGTGACATTGAAGAGAGTACCTATGGAGCTAAGAGGTACCAATGGCAGGCGTACCTATGGAGGAGGAGGAGGAGGTACTATTGACAGAAGTACCTGTGGAGCAATATTTACGGAGCCAGCAATCAGGTCCGGTATGTATTCTGATAGTCTCACGCTGTCGGTTTCAAGCACCATATCACTGAAGGTCAAATATATACCAATCTTCCAAAGGGATATTCCCAGAACCAATCCAGGCATGGTCGCTGAGCGTGGGTTATTTATGGACCATCTGGATCAGAGATTAATGTTAGACAAAGAAAGAGTGATGGCGCCACCAAGAGAATCGAGGCCAAGTTTCCTCCTCCCTTCACGCTGTTGTGCCAGGGTGAAGTCTAGCGTTCGTGACGAACCAGGTAAGGCTTCAGTGGATGATCCGGATTAAATCAATCGATTTTTTCCAAACGTTCTTGTCAAAGTAAAGCTTCAAAGGATGACCCAAAGTTATTGACTGCTTACTCATACGTTCTGGTCAAAGTAAGGCTTCAAAAGATGACCCAAAGTTATTGAATACTTACTCAAACGTTCTGGTCAAAGCAAGGTTTCAAAAGATAATCCAAAGTTATTGAATGCTTACTCAGAAGTTCTGGTCAAAGCAAGGCTTCAAAAGATAATCCAAAGTTATTGAATGCTTACTCAAACGTTCTTGTCGAAGTAGGATGAGTCTTCATTGGGTCAATCGAGAGTCAGTTATCTTTTACCCACACGCCTTTGTTGTGTTAGTGGAACGAGTCTCCAATGATCATTGCTTGATATGTCAATATCTGAATCTCTGACGTGAATTATATCAATAATACTAACAATGGAAGACCATATACACTACAATTTCAACTGACATTCCTCTCGCAATTTGTAATAGTTTTTATGAAATTGGTTAGTGTAAGGTTACTAAGATTTTTGCCTCTGGAAATGCGTTGAATTATGATCCGTTAGAATGAGGCCAATCTACACAGAGGAAAAAAATGGAATGTGATTAGAGCAAAGTTTTTGTGGTGTTCAGGTATGTATGTCCTGGACAGTCGTGAGTTTGTTCAGGGAGAAATAATTCTCTTTAATCCTGTTTTTCTACCTCTATTTATCTCTCTCCTTCGCTCTCTTTTTCCCCCCTTTCCTTTCTCCTTCAGCTACGTGAAAAGGATAGGATAGATAAGGTTCATTTACATGGAGTCATTTTTGACGAAGTCATAAATACTTTTGATAAGAACTGGAGTGATCATCTTCGTACATATTGAACATAAATGCCAATTTATTCTACGATAATTTCGTAAGCAGGGAATATATATATATATATATATACGACTAGACATGCACGTCATCATTATGCAACCCTATGACTCCCTATATGGTTCTTCTGGAGCTTCAACGATGCACCCCACGCGGGAGCAGGGAAATGATGAGCTCCTCTGGAACGAGAAGGTCCTCTGCTAGACAGTAGCCCCTAACCTGTCGATGATACAGCCTCGTTGAAAGCGACTTCTCGCTCGGGATTGTATAACCTCTTCGTGGTAGAGGCCAGTCACATCAACATACAAGGTCAAGTAATGGATATCGTAATACATCAGGAAATAATGGTGGATGAGACGCTTAATGCATGATCACAGGGTTTTTAGAGATTATCTTAAGGGGGATTGTGATTCTGTCCTCCCAACCCACAGGTCTTCAGACATTGTTTTTTTTTTAATGAAACGAGGAAAGGTTCCAGTGTGGAGGTGTGGTAGGACCGGCCATTTATAGAACCATTGAGAACCTTCACTTTCTCTATAGTGAGTGACTGGCACCTCGCTGCAGAACCAAGGTGGTTCATGATCACCTTAACCTCCTTCAGGAACTCTGGTCATCACATAGCAAGGTGGTACAGAGTGACACCCTCCTCCTCAACACTTCCTCAACAAATGATTTCTCAACCTTTGCCAAATAATAGATTTGCAATGACAATTAAGAAAGCTATCATGAACTGATCTTTCGAAAATGATATGATGATTAACACTGTGAACCAAAAGAAAAGGACACACTTGTTTGCTGCTGTTGGGAGTTTATCTTTTAGTATATAAATGTGTATGAGTTACTTTTTACTATAAATGAGTATAAGTGAATTTCAATGCCTATTCAACCGAGGTATGAGTATATACGCTACACATTTATTGTGCGTATGCGAGTACGTTTCTTCATATTCATTTTGGTCACATATATTTGTCTGTACACATTCATTCTATGCGTTTATGCATGTTTCTGTATAATTCATAATGTCTTTATGTGCATTCCAGCACCATTTATAAGTATGTTTTACACATTTGTAATATATTTGCATGTCCTTGCACGGTTCATGATTTGTATTTATATATATTCTAGCGTATCAATTATGTACGATGTTTATAGAGTGCGTTTCTATATAATTCATATATATATATATATATATATATATATATATATATATATATATATATATATATATTTATATATATATATATATATATATATATATATATATATATATATATATATATATATATATATATATAAATCGTATAAGTTCCTGTACATCTATACTGTGTAAGTTACATTGCATATTCTAAACTGTGTTCATCTATATTCCAGCATATGTATGATATGTATTTTTGCTGTACGTTTCTGTATATCAATTTCCTTTGTGAATGCCTGTATGATTCTGTAAGATTATCCTGTGCACATAGTAAGGGCTCAGGCAGCTAGGCCCTTTTAATACGACTACTTAATTCACCGAATATTTAGGAATTTTTGCCCATGTTCTCCAACAGAGAGGGAGAGAGCGAGGGAGGGAGGGAGGTGGAAATTGCTGGGGAGAGTGGAAACATTACAGGAAGAATACTGGGGAGAGTGGAAACATTACAGGGAGAAAACTGAAGTGGAGGGAGTGATCACGGGGTTTTGAGTAAATGTTGTAGGGGGGAATGAGTGTTGTAGGGGGAGTGAATGTTGTAGGGGAATTAATGTTGTTGGTGGAGTGAATGTTGTAACGAGAGTGAGAATTTTTATGAAGAGTGAATACTGTAGGGGGAGTGAATGTTGTAGAGAGAGAGAGAGAGAGAGAGAGAGAGAGAGAGAGAGAGAGAGAGAGAGAGAGAGAGAGAGAGAGAGAGAATGTTGTAGGGGAGTAAATGCTGCAGAGATAGTGAATGTGTGTTGAGAGTTAATGTTATGGTGAAAGTGAATGATTGAGATAGATTAACAGTTGTAGAGAGAGTGAAAACTTTACACTGGAATACATGGGAGGAACAGAAAGCAAGAGACCTGATGGTCCATGACGAGGTATAGTGCGATCCATTTAGCCAAGATTGTGGTAGAAGGCACTTTCCCAACCCACCTCTCCCTCCGGCTCAACTTCTAGCGGGAAATAAGAAAAAAGAAGAAAATCGCCATGGAGAGATTATGGGAGGGGATACTGCCATGGAAATTTTACAGGAATAACAGTTGAACTTATCGGCTGCACTTGGGTTGGATTCTGAAAACGAAAGATAAGGTTTAGTGATACTTAAGATTATTAAGTGATAACACTTATCACTGAAGTGTTTGTCTAACCTAGATTTAAAGTATCTGACGTTGGGAAAGTGACTTTGGTAGGGGAGAGCGAATGTATCGAGGAGATTAAGTGGGGTGAGAAGAGCAATTGTGAGAGTGGACTTAGTGGG
Organism: Panulirus ornatus; assembly: GCF_036320965.1. Classification (NCBI taxonomy): domain Eukaryota; kingdom Metazoa; phylum Arthropoda; class Malacostraca; order Decapoda; family Palinuridae; genus Panulirus; species Panulirus ornatus. Next base: position 4,787,419 of record NC_092251.1, on the reverse strand, counting down.
AGAGGAGGTTCAGTGAGAGGAGCAGATCTGGTGAGAGTGTCGACTGACTCTCGCTAGGTGTGAGAGAGAAATTGCTGGCAGAAGAGACTCATGAATTCATGAGTTGAATCGACCTAATGGGAGAGAGAGGATTTAATGGCCAGTCAGACATGATTGGAAAATGGACTCAAGAGGAAGCAAACAAAGTCATCAGAGGCATACAAGAGACTTAGTGAGGAAAGTACGTTATTTCGTTGGGGAAAGACAGAAAAAAAAAAAAAATACGAGCTCAGAGTTAGAATAAACTTTGTGTGACAGTGGATATACAGTGTTTTTGTGACTTTAGAAGGGAAACTGGACCCTATGAGCGAACATCACGGCCCACAGAGGAAGTGTATAGCCTTGCAAAGCATGGAATTGTATAGCACAGCATAGCTATAGAAGTATCGTAAGTGTGAGTGTGGGTGAACAAAAACAAACGAAGTCTTGAAGAACAGATATCAGTCATATAAGCAGAAGAGCTGAAGAGCAAATGAAGCTGTCTTAAGTAAGCTGTTTCCATTTTGCTTATCTATTTCTTATCTAAGCATGAAGTTATCTTGTGCCGTATCATGATAACAGAAACGAAAATCATCTATAAAGATTCTTATTTTCAAATAAACGATGGAAAGAAGTGGGGAAAAATGGTTATGAGACAAGAAAGGATCTCTGTAGAAAAAAAGGGATAAGCTGTCGAGAGAGAGAGAGAGAGAGAGAGAGAGAGAGAGAGAGAGAGAGAGAGAGAGAGAGAGAGAGAGAGAGAGAGAGAGAGAAATGTCCTTTAAACTCTTTAGGATCCTTCAATAATGTCTCCTCGGAGCATCAAAGGAGGTCATTGGTGAGGAATGTATAAAAGAGAAAATTTACTTAAGGTTCATGGGCATCATGCGTTCAGGGGCTTATTCATCTGTGAGGAGGAGGAAATGATCGAGTTTGATGAACGGCTCAGTCTGTGTGTGTGTGTGTGTGTGTGTGTGTGTGTGTGTGTGTGTGTGTGTGTGTGTGTGTGTTTTGGGGTGTGTGGTAATGATCTCGTGTAGGGAACGGCACACAGTCAAGATATGATATTGTTAAGGCAACGCCACACCGTTCAAAGCAGTGATGGTGTGTGAGGAACGCCACACAGTCAGAAGCAACAGTCCTGTGTGTTGAATAGCACACAGAGTGCAAAATGAGTGGAGAATGTTGGCGGACGGAATGAAAACTTTCCTTGAATAGATTTGATTAAAAAGAAAACCAGAAAAACTTTTTTCCTCGTTCCGGAGTAATCAAATGATAAAGAGAGTTCAGAGCCGGATATATATATATATATATATATATATATATATATATATATATATATATATATATATATATATATATATATATATATATATATATATACCAGTGTGTTGTCTCTGTTAGAGATGGAGGGTGTTAAATACTCGTCTCGTATCCAGATGAGAGATCAGAGACAACACAGGAAGGGAGATACATTTGTTAACTTCAGTGGATGTCTGTATTCGCACCACTCTATGAAAACACAGGAGGGAAATTAACCATCGTAGATAGATACACAAATAGATAGATGGAAGTAAGACAGAAAAAAGGAAGGAAGGAGACAAGAAGGTTTCTGAAGCTGCTCTCTCTCTCTCTCTCTCTCTCTCTCTCTCTCTCTCTCTCTCTCTCTCTCTCTCTCTCTCTCTCTCTCTCTCTCTCTCTCTCTCTCTCTCATGTCAGCTTTAACTGATTGAAGTGATGAGGTCTTGGTACCCACGCATCAGATGATTGGCTGCCAAAAATGAAATATGCTGAAATGGATTTCCCAGGAAGGAAATTGAAGTTGGAAAGAACTGATGGTGGCGATGGATATATTACCCTTTGGGTGAAATATGAGCTTGACAAGGATATGGCTGACACGGTAAATGATGAAGTGTTCACGAGGGAGGGAGGGAAGGAGGTAGAGGTGTGGGTGGGTGGGTGGGTGGACGCCACGAAATGATTGGTAGGTGGAGTCTGTGTGTATGCGTGAATGACCTGGGTGAAGAAGGTCATAGATTAGAGTAAAATGGAATGAGAAAAAGCTGAGAGGTCTCTGTATGAGTGAGAGATGCAACCTCAAAACTACCATGAGAGTCTTGGGTGGGAGGAGACGATTTGATAAGACGTTTCTCCTGCTACTTAGGAGGGGGAGGAAACTGGGACAGTTTGAGGAAACATTTCGGATGATAAGAAATAAATCAATAGGACGGAAGGAGAGATGAACTGATAATGAATTTAATGGAAAAGAAGATCTTTGAAATAGTGTGAGTGGGCTGTGACTAGTGGTGTAAGCACCCACTGGCCACAGTGGTGTAAGTCTCCACTGATGGCATTGCTGTAAGCACCCAGTAACGGCAGTGGTGTGAGTCTCCACTGGCCACAATGCTTTAAGTACCCACTGATTACATTGCAGTAAGTCCCCACTGATTATAGTGCAGTAAGTCCCCACTGATAGCAGTGTCGGGAGTCCTCCACTAATGTTTGGATGTAACAGTATATCACGAAGTCTACGGATGGTGTGGAACTAAGGACTAAGGACAAATGACGAAGGAGGCAAGAAATACGCAACAAAAAAACCTGCAATTTCAGTGGAGTCCACAGCATAAGACATGAAGAGAATTAAAAAGTCAGACTAAAAGTTGACAAATTACAAGACCATATTGGAAAGCCTTTCCCTGGCGTTTTTCCCCGGACCGAAATGCTGGAGGAAAAATAATCTCGTATTATTCACCATCCTGAGATGAGAGCTCTAGTAGGTAGTGACTGATCTGCTCCTTACGTAAGGCAAGGATGGATCATGTGTATCATATGCCCTCACACTCGACTCTCTTTTTTTTCTCCTTTGTGCAAGGACGTATGAGTTTCAACCCTGAAGACAGTGTATTTGTCGGTGTCGGATCCTGTCTTATGTGGGTTCTAAGAGATCAGATCGAGTGATTTATCATACAGAGGGATTATAAACGCTCACGTAAGCAGGGGAAAGACGCGTGCTACTTTTCGTTCACCTGTGATTCACGAGGGATCAAGTTGGAGATGTGTGGAGGACTACCTACGTGAATTATATAGGTCAAGGATGAGGTATGGTGCTGAGGAAGGGGTGAAGTGTGGGAGAGATCACAGAGGATCAAGGGCTGGAGAGAGAGAGAGAGAGAGAGAGAGAGAGAGAGAGAGAGAGAGAGAGAGAGAGAGAGAGAGAGGAGAGGGAGCGAGGTAGAGAGGGAGAATTAACAGGAAAGGGGAGCAAACTGGGAGAGTTAAGAGTTGAATGGGAGGAAGGAAGAGAGGCGGGGGACTGGAACGGGAAGTATGACATGAGATCTGGAATGAGTCAGGAGGAGAGAAGGTGAGGGGGAACAAATGTGTGAAGAGTAGGGATGACTGGTGATCAGGGAGGCGAATTGGCGGAAAGTTAGAGAAGGTAAGAAGAGAAGAAGGAAAGAGGAAGAGGGAAAGGTAAAGAAAAAGGAAGCCAAGGGGTGCAAGAGAGCACCAAGAACGAGGGAGGAGAGGGATCATTGTTCTGTCTTAGGAACCAAGGTAATTGTGAGATCAGGAAGTCTTTTAGCGAGTGTTGTGTAGTCAGAAATATACATCTTCTATAATCATTCTTATCTGTTGCCGCTGGGTGAAGTTCCTGTCACTTGCAAAATAATGTCTCGCTCCGTCTTGGATCTGTGCTAGAGACCAAACATGCCAGAAAACCAAACGTAGACCAGGAGAATAGAGAACAGGCAGTTAGAAACCTAACGAATCGCGTCATAACAGAGGATAATGGGTGGCATAAATTTGGCATAAAGGTCTACCCATAGCACGAGTTGTTATTGATGATTGCCCCTGTCTCTGGTGTGCCATTATCGGCACAGGTCGGTGTGTGTGTGTGTGTGTGTGTGTGTGTGTGTGTGTGTGTGTCAATGTTTAGACAGACGAACGGACAGACAGGCAATCAGGAGGAGATGCAGATGAGGTGGACAGTGTGAGAAGGGCAGTATAGAAGTTGAAATTACATAAAAAAAAGAGGAAAATAAATACTAACAGAATGTCTTTAGGAGATGAACAGGTGATTAGCGGATGACGGTGACGATCAGAACAGGTAAACAAATGACACAAGACTGATGATTAACGCATAGAAAACGGACGAATGGAGGATAATCATAAACGTAAAAAATGGTGGTAAACAGACGGAGGGCACGAGGAATGGGGGAAGATAAAACGCTTAGAATAATATACACGTATGTGAGGGTTAGCAAGAATCAGGAAAACGCTTAGCATTTGAAGTGGAGTCCCAAAATATATTCCCGAAACAAGGGTTAGGGTAAGAGAGACTAGAAATGAGGTAGTCGAAAAAAAATACCTGAGAAAAAACTCCATAAAGGAGACGACGAAGGTTAAGAATGAAGAGAGAAGGAGAAGAAGAAGAAAGAGAGTTAAAGAAGGTGAGTGTGCGAGACAGGTCATCAAGAGGTCATAAATAACCTGACCCAGACAGTGGCGACACTTCCCTACCTAATATCCTCAGCTCAGGGGAACTGAGGTGTGGGGAACAGGAGAGAGAGAGAGAGAGAGAGAGAGAGAGAGAGAGAGAGAGAGAGAGAGAGAGAGAGAGAGAGAGAGAGAGAGAGATGCCGTACGTCATCTTGATCCAGGCAGCTGCAAATCATCCCTTACCTCCGTCTCTCTCTCTCTCTCTCTCTCTCTCTCTCTCTCTCTCTCTCTCTCTCTCTCTCTCTCTCTCTCTCTCCCTGGGAACTGAGTGAGAAGAGAGAGGGGGGTTGGATGGAAGGATAGGATGAAAGACCATTAGACGCACAATGCTGCTCAGAGCGTCCACACACACACACAAACACACACACACACACACACACACACACACACACACTGCTCGCCCCCTATGTCTTCGTACCTCAACCCGTGACTGAAGAGAGGAGAAGAAGAAGACTTGACGCCAGAAGAATCCTCACTTGTCTATACCTGTGTTCTTCATTCCAGACCTCTTGGTTGTGTTGAGGTATCTACGTGTGATGGTATCTTGGAGTCCTTATTATGTAGATAAAGGTATTCAAGGCTCTTCAGCGAGACAAACCAGAGGTAAATTGATAATGATTAGGATTTGAAGTTGTGGTCTGTTGGTTGGTGGGATCGCACACCCACCCACACACACACACACACACACACACACACACAACACACACACACCTCTTTCATCACACATTTCACAGCTCCTGAAACTCTTGCCTTTATTTCCTAACTTTCGCAATAATGCAAAAGCAACTAAACTTTAGATGCTTAAATTAAAGCATACATTCACTCAAATGAAACTTTCCACTCTGCGAATATGCATTTGTACACTACACTAACTTCATTTCCCCCCCCCAGAAAAAAAAAAAGGAATTCATTCTCTTTTCACACGGCATATTAAAACACGGTTTACAGGCAGTTTATAAAAAGGAAAATTTGATGACCTGAGAATTCACCAACCAGAAAAACTAATGTATAGCTGATGCATACAACATCTGTATATAACTGGACATGAATTAGTTAATGTAGTGTGGGATACTGAGTCCATTTTCTATCTTTTCTACAGTGTCCAGCTCAGAATTCTTACTGAATTGAATTTTTGCGTTTCGTTGGGACATCACCTTTTCATCTTGGCTAAGGTAAAGGTAAGGGACACAAGCCAATCTCCCCAGCTACCTGTGTGTAAGCCTTTGCTTTGGCATTCTGCCCATCTCTCTTTCCCTTTAAACTGGAGCCGCACAATGCAGGCTGTGAGAAAAATGGGACGCGGTATATAAACACGCGCCAGACACGGGTACACTGGGGGGGGGGGAGAGAGAGAGAGAGAAGAGAGAGAGAGAGAGAGAGAGAGAGAGAGAGAGAGAGAGAGAGAGAGAGAGAGAGAGAGAGAGAGAGAGAGAGAGAGGGTTGGTTGATGTGTCTTGGCTACCGCTGACCTGTGAGAAACCAACGGTTGAGGTCACCCACCTTACGCCGGAGGCAGCCAGAATGAGAGCAGTGGCTCTCACGGTGATGGACCGAGAGAGAGAGAGAGAGAGAGAGAGAGAGAGAGAGAGAGAGAGAGAGAGAGAGAGAGAGAGAGAGAGAGAGAGAGAGAGAGAGATCTGTATGCGTCCTTCCCCGGGTGTTTTCCCAGCAAGACAACATCAATATCTCTCCTTCTTCCCCTGCCCCAAGCTGTCTTGGCTCTCCATCATATGTGTCGTCGTTCTCAAGGGCTGATTTCTACTAGGGTTTCATCCGACCCCTCGATGGCTTACTTGTCTCTCACTCACCCAACCAACCAACATGATAATTTCCTGTGGCGATGAGGCAGCTCTCTCTACCCAGGCACTGAGCTCCTCTCATCGGCAATCCCTGGTGGTCTTATGCAGCTCTTCCCAGGGTTGATCTGCCCAGCTCGCGGTTGATGGACACCCTCGCCACGTCAATTATACCTCGTGGGTGCCTCCCCTCCAGCAGCGAGAAAAGATCAGAGAATACCCAACTATCCTCTTTGTTCCAATAGGATTATACGCGGTTAATCCAGTTTTAAACGAGGGGTTTGGTAGTCTTTTGTTCTTTCGTCGTGTATAGGAGAGGGGGAAAGTCGGCCTTACCTCCCCCTCCTCTATCACTCTAGGAGAATGTGACGTGGCTGGACTGTATAGGTACTCAAAAAAAAAAAGAACATCTCTTTAGTCTTCATAGTAAGATCGAGTGTTCTCGTGCAATTTAATCCTTGGGAGCAGTACACCCGCTCAGTGGGGTAACACCACACAGTCTCGTCCCTTCGCTAGTCGTGCGCCGATAAGCCTCCAGTCCTTGGCACCTGGATTCACGTGGGATCAAGATCGACTCTTTATATCGTCCTGTACTTTTCCTCTTCCAGTTCACCAGGTATGGCAGAAGTGGCACAATTTGGGAGGCGGAATTTAGAGAAAATGTACACAGATAGAAAGATTGGTCGGTAAATAAACAGATGGATAGATTCCTCACACTGGATGATAGACAGTATAGAAACTTCTACGTCGTGATAGACAGTATAGAAACTTCTACGTCGAAATCGTTTTCTTTTATAGCTATTACACCCCCACAGCCACTGTCGCTTGAGATGACGTGTTGACATCGTGTAACTATATAGAGTGCCTCCATGACCTGCCACACTGTGGCACTTCCCTCAACTCTCGTCACTCTCATCTCTCATCCATCGTCCATTCCCGACCTCACCATCCATCCATACATACATTGGGATGTGTCATTTCTCTCGCACTGCACTCGCTCACCCTTCACAAAATGTCGCCCTCACTCGACACAAAGTCGCCCTCGTGAATCACACAGCACCACTCCTCACCTGTCGAACGGTCTCCTCTAAAACCTGTGATAATGTAGGGCAGTCGTTTTTCAGAGAGCCAGCACTACCGTCAACTGTTTTACAGTGGCAATATCACTCCTCCTACGAGGCAAGGTTCACTCATCTTCCCTGCTACCCCTCATATAGCTTCAGCCTTCGCTTCTATCACACAACCATCGCCTCTGGTCACTTCCTCTTAGCTTTAAGCTTCGTATAGAGTTCCAGGTTCCCCTGGGTGACAGTGCTGAACTTATGTGCCTTCTGCCACAGTTCCTCTGCCTCGTCTCAAAGACTCGAACCCTGGACACGCATGGGGAACCAGGTTGTGCACTTGTTGTGCACTCCATGACTCGTGGAAAGTCAGCCTCGTATGGCATAATAGTGCCGCCCTAACCTGTCATGTAGCACAACCTTCTTAGGTCATTATGTGCCTCTAGCTTGAATATAACAAAGGATGCAATCCTGATATGTCATACGGTGCAGAAATACGTATGAATTGCCGGGCTAACCCGTCATAAAGACAGCATAGAATGCAGTCTTTGCCTTTCTAGAATACAGTGCCACACACACACACACACACACACACACACACACACACACACACACACACACACACACACACACACACGCACACACACACACACAGGAGCACTTTACCCCCGACCATCCATTTACCCTCCCTTCACCTTTAAACCCTCAACCGCCCATCCCTCTACCTCCCAGCCCTCAACCTCCCTCAACCTCCCAGCCCACTCTTTCCCAGGTCTCTGCCTCTCAGCCCACTATTTCCTAGCTATTTAACTCCCAGCTTTCTCCCTCATAATTCTCAACTTCACAGTCCTCTACCTAGCAACTATCTACATCTCAGGCCTTAACCTTCCAGCCCTATACCTCCCAATCCTTAACCCTCCAGCCCTATACTTTCCAGCCTTTAACCTTCCAGCCCTATACCTCCCAATCCTTAACCTTCCAGCCCTATACTTTCCAGCCCTTAATCTCCCAGCCCTATACTTTCCAGCCCTTAATGTCCCAGCCCTATACTTTCCAGCCCTTAATCTCCCAGCCCTATACTTTCCAGCCCTTGATCTCCCAGCCCTATACTTTCCAGCCCTTGATCTCCCAGCCCTATACTTTCCAGCCCTTAATCTCCCAGCCCTATACTTTCCAGCCCTTAACCCCCTCATCCCTGTACGTACTTGACCGATCTTGTTTACACCTGTTGCCATCTCGTATTTGTTTACGAGTTACCGGGGCCCGTCTGTAAACGCCCCATGCTGACCCATCTGGTCTTTTATGACAACATAGACCGAACCGTTCGAAGAACTGATTAGCTTTCGTTAAAAAAAAAGAAAAAATAACTGTATCCTTATTTAAACAGGTACACGACCTTTCCATCTGCAGTATTAGCGTTTAAAAAAAAAAAAAGAAATGATATTTGAGGCTAAATTCAACTGTTCGTCCCACCTCTCCAGTCGCGCTCATCCCATATGGTGTAATAATTCATGAAGGCGAAAGGAAAAAAAAAAAAATGGAATTCTAACTGAAATTGATGTATTATGTACCCTCGATGTATCTCGTTCTTCTGAGGCGTAGATGAACGTAAGGCTGGGAATATAGAACAAACTGTCATGCGAACATGGCTATATCCTATATCATATTATATAGATAACTCGACAGGACAAGAGCAGCAAGCCCCTCCCTGCTCACCACTTACACGAGTGCACCAAACTTGCCAAAAAAAGAGCCATTGAATACCATACAGTAGAGAGGGGATATATTAACATGGAAATTTTTATAGGAAAATGTAGATGAGAATCAAACTCGAATTTGCAAATTTAGGGGGTCAGATACTCTCGGAAGGAGGCTCATGATATAAAAGGAAATACTAGTGATTGAAACACATGCTTATTTAAAGCCCTTATTGAACAGGCTTATCTACTGAAGATATCATTCAACGGCTTAGTCGTATGTCACTTGTCTTGTACAGGCAGTTGCTCAGGGAATGGAGATAGTGAGGTAGTGAGCATGGGGGTTTGGGGGAACATAAGGGTTCTGAAAGGGTTTAAATCTCTTGTGGTGTACTTAAGTGTGTTCAGCCGTGTGAATAGTTTCCTACGTATATTTCGCCCTTGGAATAGACGAAAAAAGAAAGAGAAAGGGGAAAAAAAAAAAGAGTGGTATACATAAGTAAAATATCTCGTCCAGCTAAAATCTTTTTGTGATTTCCAAAATATTTTTTGCTCCAGTTTTTCTGCCTGTATTTTCTAGTGATTTTTTTCCCCTCCCCAGTATATTCAGATTCATGGGTGAACTGCGCAGTCATATTATATACTTTTAATCAAGTGTAAATCAGTTTAGGCCAAGTTTTCAGGGGAATTTCCGAAAGCTCTGAGGTAAATCGAAGTTAAAGACTAAATGTTCGACAAAAGTACTTTTTCGTATTTCACACCAGGATAACTAGAAGTTACTGATAATGAAAACAAAGTTAATTACCCTCCGTAATGAAACATCGTGAATGGTCGATGCTAATTAGTTTGGCAGGTAAACCAAGCCATATCCCAATCAGGTTCAAGGGTGAGATTACTGGTTAAACAAGCACCACGCTGTTTAATTAGTACAATGGCTTATACGCAGAATCTGAGCAAAATGGATGGAAGAGCATTTTCACTTAATCTATAAAAGTTGCTTCTCGTTGTGTTACAGCTTGACTGTAGTTCATTCTATCGTCACTCTACGATTTTGATATAAGATGGGTAGGACTTATATCTGTACGAATAAAACTTTTGAGATTAAGAAATCCACTTCTTTTACGTCCTATCTTACGTCCGTTTTTGTTGCAAAGATGTTCTGGCAATTACGATCCCTCGCAGACTTCCTTAAAACGTACAATTTTACATTAATGAATCATTTCCTTGTAGAAATATCTCATCCCAACGCCCTTCATAGGATGGCGTGATTCATAACACATCACGGAGGTTCGAAAGCCATCATAGAGGATCACCTTACCTCAGCAGCCTCTGCAGAAGATCGAAACGCTTCTTTAGTCGCCAAAGAAGATTGAATGATTTGATCTACCGCATCTTATACTTTGTAACCGAGTGACTATGTGTCTCACCATCACGATCAGACATACGGAAAGAGGAAGTTTAGCATGGCAGTGGAGATGAGGGTGACGGAGGCATCCTGTTCGAGCAAAATGCCTCAGTCCCCTTCAAGCTACTCTCCTTGATCGACCCCCAAGAACCAGGCAGCAAAATGTCAGCTGGCGACGAGGCAAGAAAATCCTGCGTGGTAATATAGACATAAAATGAAGTGGAAGTTAAAAAAAAAAAAGGCCATAATGAGGTTGAGGCGGTGGAAGAACCCTTGTTGCAAGTGTGTCTCTCACATTAATCTAACGAAGACTTCGCTGGTGCTGGAGATAATACTCCCCAGCTGAGAGGAGGAGGAGGAGGAGGAGGAAGAGGAGAAGGAAGAGAAGGAGGAATAGGAGGAGGGGGAAGACGATGCTGGAAGAGATTTTCTCTCCATTTTCTCGTAGAGATAGATTTGAGATTGGATAACAGTCTGGTTATTGAGATTTGAGAAGAGAGACAGTCAGTGGATGCAGTCATTTGATACAGACAGTGGATACAGTCAGTGGAATCACACTGGTGAGGCAAAAAAGGATCAAGGATGCTGTATTACGTTGATGAAACATCAGAAAAAGAATAATCAATTATTCTTCCGTCATAACACCTGATTTATGGACTATGAAAGTGCCACAGGCAGCCACTCAGTCCACGAAAATTGCAAATAAAGAGTTTTATGCCCGTAAAGATGTCCATGAATCTTGCGACACGAATTTCATTTCCTCTGGCCATACACTGGGTAGGAAACCCTCTGTAAATACAAGTAAATAATTAGAAAAGCCACAGAAAAAAAATGACAATGTAAAAGAACCATAGTGTAAAAATATATATATATATATATATATATGTATTTACATGCTGCCAGGCCAGGAGTTTCCATGCATTATTCAGAAGCCGTGGGACGTCTCGTCCCTGCCGACCCCGAACTGAAACCTTTGTGTTGGGGGGGAGTCGTGAAGAACGACTGTTTAAATGTTTTCACTTGTGTTGCTGCAGGAGGGATAGCATCATCATCATCATGGTCATCATCATCACCATCATCATCTTCATCATCATCATCATCATCATCATCATCATCATCATCATCATCATCATCATCATCCAGCCTTGTATTGCTGGAGGTGAAGGCAGTGGTTCAGTGGAAGAGAGAGAGAGAGAGAGAGAGAGAGAGAGAGAGAGAGAGAGAGAGAGAGAGAGAGAGAGAGAGAGAGAGAGAGACATGATTGTAAGGTACCAGTTGATAGTCAGAGGGACATCTTTCCACGTTCTGTAAGCTGAGGGATGCAAAATTCCACATAGAATCTATGAGGAAAAGAAAAGTTTATCAGTTGGACCTTATTCTTTCCATACATATTAACAATAGATATTTCCCCCTCAACTCAATTCTCGTCAACAATACACGTACACATTAACATACAACTGAGGGGTTGTAACTTGTTTTTTTTATTCATGTTGATAACATCAATTTTGCTGTATTTCTTTTACAAGAATAAAACGACGCTTTTCGAAGAGACTTTCCCCCTTCATGTAGAGAATGGACAGATCTTCGCATGTCTGTGGGTCATTTGCATAGAGCAGTGAACGCTATCTGCTCTTCACACGCTCTACGGAGCAGAAATCCTCGCCTGGGTCACCCCAGTGGTTCACAACACTCGGTCATGAATCAGACATATGCTGGGTCCATTATAACCTTGCGTATTCGGGAGAATCTACCATTCACGTAAGAATTCTAAGTACGAACAGAAAGGTCTCGTGGTATTCGTCTCTATACGAACAATGACCATGCACAGTAGTGTATACAGCGCTGGAGAGATATAGTCACAATGGAGTCTTAAAAGCCATTCAGAGATAGATCTGTAATATACAGATTCCCAGTTTCAGTCGCGTATGTATGGAATATCATCCTTTTGTCAAATGCGTCGCTGTAATCGACGTGTACTTTCTGAAATCATGAGACTACTGTAAGGGTTTCTTATTACAGTATGGTTTGTGTAATGTGTAACCGTGATTCAGTGGAGTGTTTGAGTTTCATTCTACTGTACTTTGAGGCCCCGTGTGTATCACATCAGAAGATCAGAATGATAATATATTTCAATATCAATGTCTACAGTGACCTTTTCTAAAGTTGCGCCTGAATGAAAACGGAAGGAGGAACACTGATACGTCTACTGGGACGTATCTCGGGCTCGTGAGAGAGGGGTGGGTGGGTGAGTGGGTTGGTGGGTGGGTCACGGAAAACCAGTGTCGTAGAATAATGCCTGGCCTACACCGATGGTTGAAACAGGAGAATGTTCCCCCATGGCGTCGCCCTTAGTCCGAAATGTTTAGCTCGGATTGACGCGTCATTATTGGCTGCAGGGTTCATTGGCCAGCACAAAAAAAACTGTGAAAAACTGTTAATTAGTGGCTTAATGACTGGTCAGAAAGGGGGGAAAACAGCGTTTCATAAATTGCACCGTTCATTTTGTATTGCCATGATGCTAAATTACGTAGATCACACACACACACGCGCACACACACACACACACACACACACACACACACACACACACACACACACACACACATATTTCATATATATATATATATATATATGTATATAATCACCATTTGCTACAGGCCTCTGGCCTGGCTCTACCCTCATCTTACACCCACTTTCCCGTTTTCTGATCAGGATTAGTTTTCTGTACAAGAATCCTGTGAATTACTGTCATCCAGTCATTTCTTGTACGTGGCCTCACACCCATTTTCCCGCCCTACAGATCTCTAGAGATCTTAGTCACACACTCCCTCACCGTTTCTTACGAGGGTGATTTACCTGTTGTACCTTGGGGGAAAAAAGGATTAAAAGGGAGAGAGAGAGAGAGAGAGAGAGAGAGAGAGAGAGAGAGAGAGAGAGAGAGAGAGAGAGAGAGAGAGAGAGAATGGAAGAAAACGTGGGTCTCGGGAGAAGCTACCACCCGCCTGGGAAAGAAGAAACAAAATCAACTTCTTTTTTTTCCTGGTTCCGTTTACCAATTAAACATTGGACGAGACTTTTATTAAACCCCCAAGGAGACGGCTGACTGCTGCGTGCGGCTTGATATCTTTGGCGAGAGAGAGAGAGAGAGAGAGAGAGAGAGAGAGAGAGAGAGAGAGAGAGAGAGAGAGAGAGAGAGAGAGATAGAGAGAGAGATAGAGAGGCAGAGAGGCAGCGCAAGAGAGAGTTTTGGAAGGGGTAAATTCCGAGGCTATAGGCCGGGACGCCCTACTTCCTCTTCATTACAGCCACATTCACTCACCCTCACCCTGCCTTCCTCCCTCCCTTCCGATGAGGAAATAAGAAATAAAAGGGAGAGAGAGAGAGAGAGAGAGGGGAAAAAAAAAGGGAGTGATCAAGGCAGGCAGAAACGTTGGCCTGACCTGTTAAGTTCGAGTGACACAGAAGGAAACAAAAAAAAAAAAAAAGAGAAAAAGACGGGGGAAAAAAAGGGGGAGAATCTTAACTTAGCCTTGGTCGATGAGGGAAAGAAAAAAAAAAGAGATTGGAAAAATTTGCTGTGTTGAAGGTTGGTTGGTTGGTTGGCTGGCTAGGAGGATTGGGGGATCTATGCACACGAGCCAAGCCAGGTGCTGTTGTGAGATATAACCTGAACTTTAATGTAAAGAGGAAGATTTCATCATCCCCAGCGTTGAGACGACCTGACCTCAACGAAAGAAATGGAACGAAGCAAGCGAAAAAAAAAAATGGAGAGAGTCGAACTGATGGATGGTCGGAGCGACTCATCGCTGCTGGTCTTGCGAATGAAGCAGCTCTGGGAGAGAGAGAGAGAGAGAGAGAGAGAGAGAGAGAGAGAGAGAGAGAGAGAGAGAGAGAGAGAGAGAGAGAGAGAGAAGAAGCCCTGAAGCAACAACCAAAGACCTTAGCGCACACCACCAAAAGACCCTGACGCACAACCAAGAAAAGACCCCCTAACGCAACAACCAAAGACCCTAACGCGACCACCAAAGACCCTTGCGTAATAACCAAAGACCCTTGCGTAATAACCAAAGACCCTTGCGTAATAACCAAAGACCCTTGCGTAATAACCAAAGACCCTGCCACAGTTACATCGCAAACAGATGATAGAGATATAACCACATACCTGTGAGAGGGGGGAGGGCGGGAAAAACAACAGGGTAAAATTCCATAAACTTGTACATGTTAATAACTTGGACGAAGATTGACAAGCTACAGGTGCAGCTGACGACGGATTCTAATGATACAAATTGACACCTGGAAATTCGTCCCTGTCACCTGTAAATGATTCCAGTCAGAGAGGTGGATATGTAGAACTATTTTCTATCACTGAATGGAACTCTATTCCTAACTCCCTAAATATGCCGTGCCTCACACACACATTACAATGACAGTAAGTATGAAGTTTCAGATGTATTAATGGACAGACTATTAGCTTCTGCAGCAGTGATGATGACGTGTTGATGGAAATAGGATAATTCAGAGATCTGTGTCCTTGAAATTTAAAAGTAATATGAATGAAAGAAAGTTTTTGTTATCAAAATGCTATAAATAATGACTTCTGCGTTCAAAGAGAAAGAGAATATGCTCATTTACAGGATGGCTTTGGTGAAAACAATCATATATATATATATATATATATATATATATATATATATATATATATATATATATATATATATATATATATATATATATATATATCTTGAGGAGCAGAATCATAGTAAATTCCTTATCACTTGAGCTCGAAAGAATCAATTAGTTAATCAACTGCCCTTGAAGAAGAGTCAAGTAGTCAATCAACCGCCTTCAAAAGTGAATCAGTCAATTATGGAGTTGATCTCTCTCTCTCTCTCTCTCTCTCTCTCTCTCTCTCTCTCTCTCTCTCTCTCTCTCTCTCTCTCTCTCTCTCTCTCTCTCTCTCTCTCTGCGTTTTAATCAGCTAGATCGGAAGAGTCACGTCGTTGGGAATAATGCCATGGTGAGGCTGACCGATGAGTGGATCATCCCATTTTCTCTGCTCCGGGGAAATCTTCTTAATGTTCTGAAAATGTTGGACGGGACGGGTCCGTGTTGCGTCGGCAGTAATATGTCTCCAGACGTCTAGGACAGAAATTCACGGTACAGTGGATGAATCAAGCAAGACAGAGCCTTACACAGGGTCCAGCAAATGGTACAATCTGTGGACCACCACAGGGTACAGTGTGTGTGTGTGTGTGTGTGTGTGTCGGGACGCCTGTGGACCAGCACAGGGTACAGTGTGTGTGTGGACCAGGAAACCAACAGTGTGTGTGTGTGTGTGTGTGTGTGTGTGTGTGTGTGGACCAGTGGACCAAAGGTGGGAGGCTACAGTGTACGGGAGATGGTCAGATTTCTCCAGCATTAGCAGCAGCAGCAGCAGCCGTGCCTTTGAGTCTGAGGGAACCAATATTATGACTTTGGCTCCCAGGAAGCTGTGACGATCATGCCATTTGTTGGTTTGACGCTTTCACACACCTCTCTCTCTCTCTCTCTCTCTCTCTCTCTCTCTCTCTCTCTCTCTCTCTCTCTCTCTCTCTCTCTCTCTCTCTCTCTCTCTTAGACAATCTGCCTCTCTCTCCCATCCACACCACAGCCCATCCCTCCTGGCCACAACACACACACACACACACACACACACACACACACACACACACACACACACGTCCCTTCTGGCCACAACACAGCCCATATATCACCATCCGGGGTTGCTCAAGGGGACGGCGTGAGGGGAACTCGAGGAGGGAGAGGAGGAAGAAGAAAAGGTAGAGAACGACGTAAATGGGAGACATGAAGGGTCATTCATCAGCACGCCGGCAGTTTGATGCCTTCCTTGTACGTGTTGGATGAGGCGTTCCCGGCTCGGTGGGAGAGCAGGTAACACCTTCTCCAGGTGGGGGACTCCTGGTTCATTCTTTGTTCTGCTTTCGAATCTCACTCTTTCTTTATGTGGTCTTTCTCCATATAGTTCTGTACTGCTTATTCCGTTGTCTGTTTTATTGTCTTGAACACACACACACACACACACACACACACACACACACACACACACACACACACACACACACACACACACACACACACACACACACTAATACTCCCTCCACTGTGACACTGTAACATCACTGAACTGTAACGTCTCTTCACTGTAACTTCAAAGTACATCAAACCATGCCTGTACCCTCATAAAGGAAGAGACTGAAATGATTATCCATCTGTAAAACATACGTCTGGTGGATAACACTGCCACATTAAACAAGATGTTTTGAAATTGAAGAGAATCACAAATTTTTGCATTACAATTTCTATTTAGTTCAACTTACCTACGTTTGTCATCATATACAAGATTGATATATACTTGACTCTCAGCCAAGGAGATCTAGCAATGAATATCATGCAGAGCTTGATGTATGATACGTAACGTGTTGGATTCTCTTTAGAGGGTTAAGACATGCAGGACATTTCCTTTTCATAGGTCTATTTGTTCTTAAGTTTTCTCTTCTTATTCCTCTTGCTTTGCATGTTCTCTTATTATCAATCACCTGTCCTTCATTCCCTCCTCTCTTATGTGTCTATCTTGTTTTGCTATGTTTTTTCTTTATCTTCCATTTCTTTGATCTTTATTCTTCTCAACACTCGCAGGTTCTTCTTCTATTGTCGCAAAAAAAAAGAATAAGAACTAAATTTATCCTTACCAATTGTCCATCCTTTCCACTTAAGCCTTTTGCCTTTATATTTTTCTCCTTCCTCTCTCGATCATTCATGACTAGTTCTTACGAGTCCAGCCTCTGCGTCTTCCTACTCACTAAAAGCAAGACATTCCAATGAAAAGCTCGTCTTCAAGAACCTGAGACGCTGTTTATCTCCAGAGATTCTCTTCTTATACATCCAGCACTGACACCCACGATCACTGATCCAGCAACTCACTCATCCCAAAGGCTTCAGGTCTTTCAAAATGTTCCTCCTCAATTCTAACTTTATGAGGAAATAGAAATACGAGATATACAGTCAATTGACGCTACTCTGGTATGTGCACTGCACTTTTGGTGGAGTGTGGAGTATGCTGTATACCTGTAGTTGGAGGCTGGCTGACTGCTTGTTTGCTGGACGAGGTTCGGTAATTGCTGGGAGACCGAGGTGTTCGCTCCCTTTCGAGTCTGAGTTTTTCTGACTGCGTTCGTTAACTGGCTGATAGCTGGTTCTCGTCTCAACACACACCAGTTGCACATCCCCTCTGCCTCCGGGGTCTTCGAATTTCGTCGTCTCTTTTATTTTGGTATTTTTCTTGGTTCTTGTGTATTCTGTTTTAGATGAGCTTTTACATAATCTTTAGCCATATTTCAGGTTCTTTTCTTCTTTTTCTTCCTCCTCATCTTCTTCCTTCTACTCCTGTTCTTCATCTTCTTGTGCTGTTGTATCTTGTTCATTCTTCCTCTAGTGTTGTAAGGTATTTTCCAGACAGTTGGTTGAATTTACGTCCGTGTTAGCTTCGTTCGTCTACATATGGCCCAAATCTCCTCTTGATTTTCCCAGATCCAATATTCTGGTAAACTAATACATAGCCATCGCGTCTACAGCGATTACGTCACTGCTACTGTGAACCTGTTCACTGTATGAACTTATTTTGTGACATCTCTTTGTACACTGGCCACTCCACCTTATATTCCATGTACGACTAATGTCGGTAGCTTTACCTCCTCTTAGGAGTAATGCTATTTACGCATTTATATGACTGTATACGTTACAGGTCACGAGAGAAAGGTTACGTAAGCTAATTCAATTTCCATTCCTGTTCCTCTGTGTTGCAACAACAGTACTGCTTTGAAGGTTCTTGAAAGCCTTGCCAACCTATGACCAATTCTGGTGGAAAGGCTATTCAAACAATTGGGTCTGCCTGCAATCTGCTTCTGCTGCTGTTCCTCCTACTGCTGTTGCTTCTTCTGCTGCTTTCCCTCTTGCTGTTGCTGCTGCTCTTACTACCGCTGCATCGTCTGCTGACACCATTACCATCCGGAGTCAGTCTTTAGTGTGAACGTAAATCATTTCGACACAATTCCCTCCAACAAGATTGTTTAAATCGTAAAGAATAGCAAATCAGAAGAGGAAAGAGAAGTCAACATACGACACTAATGCTGGGTTCGTAGGGCGCAGTGGAATGACCAGAAGTGACCTCGCGTCGCTTTAACTGACCTAAAACATGAAAAAAAAAAAAGAAAATGGGAAAAAATTAATTCAGCTGGTAGGAACTTCTTTCGCCAGGGCCGGTGACTGGCCGCCTCAAACTGCTTTGTTTGCATTGAGAACTGCCTAACTACCGGCGCTTTTGTGACTGGGCGAAGGAATAACGAGAGTGTCCGTAGGAGGGGGAGAGCCAGGAGAGGACGAGTGAGGGAGGGAGGGACGGGAGAAGAAAGAGAGAGAAGTAAGGGAAGGGAGGTTACAAACACTCTCAGCACACACACACAAACACACAACACACACACACACACACACACACACACACACGCACACGCACACAAAGGCCAGATCTTATTTGTGGTCATTAACCATCGTTACAATGTACTCCCACGAGTCATTACTTTTGACATTTAGACATTTTATTAATCACCACCACCAACACACGCTCATGCACTCGCGTTATTCATGCTCGACGCACGACATGTTACGACTTTGTTCGATCAGTGACCAGTTCATTGGTAGACTTGGGCTCTCGAACGAAACCTTCCACATCGAAGTCAGGAATGCCACAGATTGCCTTGATCGCGAACGGGGTAATGTAGATCGCTTCTGGTTCAGTGATGGGGCGGCAGCGCAGTTGACACGGATCCAGAATGTGAACACAACTGAATTTGTTCGGTTCTGAGGGGGACGGGTGCCACTGAAGAATTTGTCCCGGGAATGCGGGGTTGTGATACTGTGTGTCTCTGGTGGTTCCGAGTGGTGTGAGGTAAAGATATATATATACAAGCTATATGATATTGGTTGCTGTCTGGCCCCTTTGTCTCATGTGTCTACATGTTCCTTTTTTTTTGCTACGTAATTTCTCGTCGTCTCTCTCCTTCATCCATGCAAGTGTCGAATACCTATGTGTATATCTATCTTTCTATATAAGTATCGACGTATGTTCATCTGTGTGCACGACTACAAATACTTATCCAGTTGCGTATCTCTCTCATTCTACACACACACACACACACACACACACACACGCAACACACACACACACACACACACACACACACACACACACACACACACACACACACACACACACACACACACACACACACACACATCTTAAGATGCGAAATACCACACCGAGAAGTCATTCTGCATTACCCATTACCATTCGTCATTCACACTGCGCCACAGCAAACACCAGACAGCTCAACATTTAGAGAAATTTCAATGATCTGATAATCTCAGTTCCCACCCAGTACTTGACTGCGTCACCTTCTTGAGTTCCTCCCTGAAATATAATTCACTTTTGATCGGTTCTTGACATTAACGTAATTGGGTGGTCGATTTTATTCGGTGGGGGTAAACTGATAAAAGTTCTTGGCTGGGGTGGTTTGTTGGATGGTTATGGCTTGGTTTACAACCGAGGCGGTGAGTGAGTCGAGGAGGCAGTCGGTGGAGGTTGTGGTGCTCTGGTCAGGATATACTGGCAATAGTGATGGTGGTGATGATGATGTGGATGGGAGGCGGAGATAGAGGGAGGTGGCGATGTCGATAAGGGGTGATGGCTGAGGCGTACACTCTCCTCCAACCTCTGGATAATATGTTGAGAGATGCGGTGTCTGATGGCAGGAGTGTTGGCAAGAGTGTTGGCAGGAGTGTTGGCAGGAGTGGATCCTTCGTAAGGATTTCCAGAAACCCTTGACGTGATCCTTCCATTGTCTTATGCTAGGCATGAAGCCTGAGGATTTAGGAGTTACCCATGTTAGACACTGTTGACGTGTTTGCTATCCTGTTCCTCCCAGTATGAGTTTGATTTTGACACAGATAACCTCGTTATGACCCATCTGGTCTCCTGTTCTCTGTCCTTCCCACGTACTGACACGTACTTATCTTGTATGTGTCTTAAGTACACGTACATGGCGTGATAGCTGTCAGGAAACTGATCGTCCGTTGTCATCACAAGTTCACTTTTCCAAGTCTTATGTCCGCTTATTCCATCGCTCGTCCAGAAAGCCTTAAGTGCCCCCTTTAGATAGTTATAAATCATAATTAAAATTATGCGTCGGTCGCGCTCAAATCATTTTCTTCTCTTCCCTTGCGAAAACTAGAACCTTTTCTCCACACACAGATTCTTTTCCAGGTTGGATTTATGTCAGTTCCTCACGCCAAAAACATATGTTCTTTTCACACTAAGAACTTCTCTCTCTCTCTCTCTCTTTCCCATGTTGAAATAATGCCTCGCGTCTCTCGTTGATTTAACGTCTTTGTTTTCGTGGGTAAAGTTGTCTCTGCTCATTTACGACGCCCAAGTTTACGGGAGACTGTGAGAGTTCAGGGATCCCTGAGAGATATATTACAATACTAGATCGATCCTTCCTTTTTTTTTTCTTTAAGCTATTTCAGGAGAGGGAGACGACGCGTCAGCTCTCTCTAGAGGTAGATATAGCCCTGTCTACTCAGCTTTCAGGCTTCACCAGCTTTGGTAGGGATCTGTGGCTTCAGAGAGTCACCCTCCAATGAAATATTAAGGGGAAAGAGTCGTGCTTCTTTCGCCTGCGGTAAATGGAGATTGACACTGGAGTGGGTGATGGAGAGGGATGGTGGTAGGAAGGGAGGACAGTGTAGAAGAGTGGTGCTAGAGGAGTTATAAAGGTGGATAGAAGTAAGTGGTATTAGGATGAGCTGATGGTGGAGAGAGAGAGAGAGAGAGAGAGAGAGAGAGAGAGAGAGAGAGAGAGAGAGAGAGAGAGAGAGAGAGGATGTGGAGGAGGAAGGGTTTGTGATGGGGAGAGATTCCGGTGCAGGAGATGGTAATGGAGAGGAGTAAGGGTAGGGAAAAATAGGAGAGAGAGGTAATGTTGGAGAAGAATGATGAGGGAAGAACAAATTGGTGAGGAGAGTGATTAATGACGGAGACATGGGAGGAAAGCGGTAATGTTTGGAGAGGAATTGTGATGGAGAGGCTGGTGGTGAAAAAAAAAAAAAAAAAAGGTGCTGGTGTTGGAGTGATCAGTTGATATGAAGGCGAAGTGGGGCGATAATTACACAGAAAATTTCAAGGTCTGTTAATGTGTATCTTCACTTTTTACGGTAAAGAACATGTTTAAACTTCACACGAGTGTGGTAAATTAATTGGATTTTACCCTTAAAGGAGATGGATGACCGGCTTTATAGAGACCAGTGCCCCTCACACAAAGTGATTGCTTATCCTGTTTCCTTTAGTCGTGAAGAATATATGGTGTTTTACCTCATTTCTACATCCGTATTGTCTATGTACTTAGACGCGAGTTCAAGGAGACTCAGTGATGGATGTTTACCGTGTCTTGAATAAAAGATTTATCTTTCCTGATTACCGACATATTCTGTGAGTAGGTAATACTTCAAAACACTTGGGGACCAAAAATAGCATAAGAGAATAATACTTATAGTTCCCATCAATATAGTTCCTAGTATATACTGCCTATGTAAATATATTTCCCAATTCCCAGACAGTCAGTAGAGGAATGACCAATTAGACTTGACGGAAACTGTTAGGTGTCCTGGTTAGGTTAGGTTAGTAAACATAACTTGGAAGCCTTGGTATTCGTAAGGTCTACAGTGGCAGTTTCTATCACATCTGTCTTATATCTAGACAGGTGGAGGTGATTATTGTTGCTCCCTAACTGCCTCGTAAAATTAAAACAGTTTCCTAACCATTTCTCTGTAATGTGTTGGTGCTGCTTGGTCTGTCTCTGTAATGTACATTCGTTCATTATTGTCTTGTGATGTTTAGGTATAATGTGCGTTTCCACGTCTGTTCCTCCTTTGTCTGTTCCTCGTTTGTCTGTTGCTCTTGCTTCTTGTATCTGGTCCTATTTCGTCTGGTTCTCATGTGTTTGGTGTGTTTGGCTTGCTAGTTCCTTTGTGCCTGGAGTCTCCTATAACAGCCTACGTTATTGAAGGCCATTTATCGTTGTGCATACTGTAATCTCATATTTCGTGTTCTCAACCAAAACGGCGCATTTTCGGTCTTTGATCATATTTTCTGTTTCATCATATTTTTCAAGGTTTTAAGACTTTCATGGGTATGTGATAATGAGCTTTCCTCGTTCAGTGTATTTTTCTAATTTATGAGGACCTCATAGCTTAGCCATGAGGACCTCTTGTATCTCATCACACGTATTTAGTCTAATTTCCTGAATGCAAGGACTTAACTCTTTGAGTATAATGACTTAGCCCTTCTCGAGTATGAATGACAAGAATACTAAAGCGTCATTTCATCATACTAGAGGGAATCCAACCGTCCTTCTCACGGGGTTCGATCGTCATACTCGAGCTGTGAAGTCTCGTATTTAAGGAGTTAAGAAGTCGCTCTACGCAAGGGGTTAAAGGCACCTTCCTTAGTTTTCGTCCCCGGTCGAATTTGCTGTCGACTGCTAAAGCCTCGGTTTAACAGAAGGCAGACTGGCGTTAGATAAGGCCCCCCCCCTGCAAGGGAGAGACCCAGCCAAGATGTCATCAGACTGCTCAGTGTAGCGCCAAGGGGATCAACATGGTAGACAATACTTAAATTACATATGACAATAAAAATCTTTGTAGCGTTATCCGTCCTCCACTTCAGTTGCCTCACACCGTGGTCGAGGACGATACAAGCAAATTACAAAATTACGATTAATTAGACCTCAGAACCGACGAGCGTAAAGCTGGATCTAGAAAGTAATTCTTAAGACGATTATAATTAAATGAGAAATTAGTTCCGCTGCTCCCTCGCTGCCCGGGGTCATGGTGAAGCATTGTTGAATATTTGGAAGGACAGAATTCATTGGCATCTTTCTGAGGTAAAGGGATGGAAATTAAGATATTAATGCGAAATGTTTAATAGAATCATTCAAAATATACATACATATACAGAGAGAGAGAGAGAGAGAGAGAGAGAGAGAGAGAGAGAGAGAGAGAGAGAGAGAGAGAGAGAGAGAGGACATGGCTTTGAGGGAAAAATAATGGCCTAAATCCTTCTCCTCCTTCAACGCCTTCTACGTCACGCTAGGTATACGTGGATGGCATTCGTTCGACCTTTTCCTTTCCCTTCAAAGGAATTGTGTCTATGGTCATATATTAAGGTACAGGGCTACGAGTGAGGACTTTACTGGCACTACTGTAATGACCCTTATAGGTTTTCTTCTTTGTGTTGAAATTGGTTTCCCTGACGGAGACAGTTTCCTCCGAAAATAAATACTACGTGTTTAGGAGTTGTGTGTGTGTGTGCTTGTGGTACTTGCTGTTGTTCTTGTTGTTGTTGTTGTTGTTGTTGTTGTCTGAGGGCTTTTAGAGAGAGAGAGAGAGAGAGAGAGAGAGAGAGAGAGAGAGAGAGAGAGAGAGAGAGAGAGAGAGAGAGAGAGAGAGAGAGAGAAGGGGAGACCAGCCCCTGGAAGGAAAGTATGTTCCTTCGTCGCCTCAGAGAGCCACCACGACTCCATCTAAAGATATTGGAAAAGTTTCCGACACCGGTCTGGTTCCATCAGCGAGTATACAGCGCAACCCACCACGAATAAAGAATATCGCGTGGACACCCGGTATATCCTGGACATCCCCCATTAGAATTCTCTTTGAGAAGTATCAGATACGAGTTTTTCACGTGAGATTAAAAGCTCCTGCCGTGTGGGAGGCCCTCAGTAACCCATATATTTTCATTAGATAAGATAGGAAACATATACGCTTCTACTACAGTTCTTCATGTAAAGTATCATACGGCTGAAGTGATATCAGCAAATCGTGTTAGTGGCTAAGACGAGATCAGACACGACCTATGAAGGACGAAAGCACCAAAAGGCTGTATGGTTCTCTGTCTGTGCTTGGCCAGGTGCCCGCGCCTGCAGCAATACCGAACGCACGCAGGAGGTGTGACAGTGTCCCATGAATGGGTAAGGTTATCTTGCCATAAGGCAAGTGTGAAGTCCTGCGCCCGAAGAAGGAACTTGAGTGTTTGACAGAAACTCGTCGTTTTTACAATCTGGATTCAGTCGTCCCCATACGATAGATGTGATGAGGCATATGTAATAAGCTGACTGATGTTCATGAGCTGTGGTTATTAAAGTCGTGAAGGCGAGAATAATGACACAGATGGTTCATTAGAAGAGGGGGAATAAATAGCAGGGAAAATATATGTGAAGATTGAATGAATTACGTAGAGGTTAGTGGTGAAGAATGGATGAATAATGGAAGATTTGAATCGTTATGTCGCCTTCTCAGTAACAACCCCATCAACTCCCAGTCTCTCAAATCCAACCAACAGACTCTTCCTCCTTCTTGACAATCACCTTCCCGATTTCTCTCCCCCCAACAACCACCCCAGTACCGCTCCACCCTTCTCTGACAGCATCTTACACCTTCAGATAAAATCCTTCTCCCTAACACGGACGTGAATGACACAATCTGTCCCTCAGCAGGACGGGGAGGGAGACAGAACTGTCTACATTGATATCAAGACAGTATATCTGTTTCTATGTCTCGAAGGTTCGGTCGTCTTTGCTCCTTCGGCGCTACCTCGATAAGGCGGGAGAGACGAGGAGGTGCAGTATAACATGTGTAAAGAAATAATGTTATGGTTCACAATATCATTTTTTTTTTTTCTTGACATTTCATCGACAGTGCAAAACCTGTCAACTTTTCCCTCTCGTTAAAAGAACAACAAAAATAACCCAAAATCATTACAGTATTGTTTGTTTGTTTTTTTCTTTTCGCACGGCCGCTAACTTTTTCTCATCCGACGTGGAATAATGAGGAAGAATGACCCCGCGGGAAGAACACAACTGATCCATGTTTCCCCAACCACAAGAATTCCGCTGAGGGAGAGAGAGTCTTACACCAACACATGCAGTCACTCCTTCTTTGCCGTCTCCGTGGCTGCTTCTTCTCAGGCCAAGCCTGGCTGGACCCGTCCGTCTTTTGTGGTAGATTCAAAACAGCCTTTTTTTTTTTTTTCTTTTTTCCCTTGATGTTTTTTTTTACTCAAAAGAACAGTATTATGTTTGCTCCTGCTTTTAAGACATGCTTTTGTTACGGATGTCTCTTTGTTCGCTGCGAGAGACTTTGAAAATGCATTACATATAAGTTTGGTTCTGCTTCTGCGTATATTAAGCTCGCCTCGATTTGCATGGTATAGGCAAAAACAACCCCATTGAGTGAGGTATTGTGAACTGTTATGCATTTTGTCAAAATTCAAATTTCTATGAACCTCACGGCTCTGGCATTGTTACTCTTTGAGAAAAGTCTTCGTACTTTATTACTGTGTTTAAATGAAACATCTTCATGCGTCAGGGAACCCTCGGTCGTTTTCTATTCTCGAGATTAAGCAAAAGAACAGTACGAATAAATGTTGTGTTTACAGTGATTTTGGGAAGTTCCTCTGTCAAGTTTTTGCCGGAAGTCAGTTGTTTTTATGTGTACCATGACCTGAAAGAATTGCATACAGCTGTTTCTGTCAGCCATGAACATCCATTTGTGGTAAAGAGGAGCGATGGTGAAAGAGTGGGACACCGCCATGAGACGTCGGCACAGGATGGTGCTGTGGTTACGGAGAGAAAGAAGCATTTACGCCATGAAACGCCTCTGGGAATAGTTACTTTTCGAGACGAGGGTTCGAACTAGTGTTATGTTGGTATTCCGAAGCTTCGATACCTCTCTTGCTTCAGCGATACTCCGTGGTCTTCCCTCGGGGGTTCGCCTCCCCCTTCTTCCCTCCTTGTAAAACTCGGGGTCTTGCCGTCGAGGTGCCGGGGGTGGAACCTTCTTAAAACTAAGTTTAAGTTCTCAGATCTTCGATAAAAGGTATTGGAATCCATTTCTATTTTGGCTTTAGGTTCTTGACATTTCTCTCATTAGAGACTGTGACTCCAAAACTCTCTCCTGAGCTCTTTAACCTTACTATTAACCATAGTCTCTGACTATTCTTTGACCTTACTAGTAACCATGGTCTCTGACCACTCTTTGACCTTACCAGTACTAAACCATGGTCTCTGACCGCTCTTTGACCTTACTAGTAACCATGGTAATCAAAGTCATTTTATTCTCCAGTGGATGCCAACTGAACGGTAAAGCAGCCAAGCCATTCGCTTGTGTTCAAAATTAGGGAAATTGCTCTTGTGCTCGAGAGTGGAGGGTCGCTCCAAGTTCCTGGGGGTCACCCCCCTCCCTCCTCCCCCCTCGGACAATTACCGGAGACGAGACTCTGGCTTCAAGCAATTACACGCCAAGGCGACGCCCTGACACATCGGGTGCTTGGCCGATTCGGTCGCTTGGAGGAGTAGAGGCTAAACAATATAACTTGACGAAATATCTAGACGGGGGAGGTTACGACGAGGTGACGGGGAGGAAGTGACGGGCTGATAATTAAGCGCTTGTGACGACCTGTCGCAATAAAGCGCACTGTGACGACGGATGCAGTGACGGGTGGTTTCGTCACGTTTAAGGGCGTCCCTACATGAATGGATTTAGAATTAGAGGGTGCGTTCCCGGGCAGAGTGGAAGGGCTTCATGAGAAAGGTATAGTCTCGGACGTGCCAGACATAGATGTCAGCAGATGGTTAGGCACCGTTTGAAATAAGTGTCACAGAGTATAAGCTGAGGGCAAGGAGGAGGAGGAGGAGGAGGAGGAGGAGGACAACCCTATTTCTTCGCAGGGTAGGACCTGTGTCACAGAGTATAAGCTGAGGGCAAGGAGGAGGAGGAGGAGGAGGAAGAGCAGGAGGAGGATAAGGAGGAGGACCTTATTCCTTCGCAGGATAGAACCCATTACTCAAGCGGCCGGGTCTCCAAAGTAATGGGCTGAGAGGACGTTTGCTGTATACCTTGATGATACAGATGCTTTAGTTCTCTCCTTGTCGCGTCCACCACCAGATTGTATCAGACTGTGTCAGACATTGACAGTGTGGGTGAGACGGCTATCTCACTGTATCAGAGGTTCACTACCTTCAAAGCACTTCCGTATAGTTGCAGACGATGTCAAGGAGTATCCTACCGTACACATGAAATGACATACGACACCAGATGTTTGTGTATTTCATATATAACCTAAAAGAATATATCAAACTTTACCACATATGCGAGAGATTTCATAAGCCATAAAAAAAAATTTCCAAATGCGCAAAGCATATAAGGAGAATATGAGTCTCAATATCCCTGCATTATTCCTGAAGTAGTGTGAGAGGAGGAGAGAATGGTGCTCTTTAGGCTGGCAGGAATAGGTACTCGGGGTGTAAATATTCACAGTAATAGGGCAATAAGTGTGTTGTGGAGCAACTTCACGCCAACTGAGCCATGCACACGTCTCAAACACTCCTTGCTAATTCTTTTTCTTTTTTTTCCTCTGCTACATTCACCCGAATCTGGACAAAGTTTCAAAGTAAGTTGAATTATAAGGTTTAAGGTCCATGGAATTTCATGCATGTACACACCATGCAGTCCCATAGTCTTTTTTTTTTTAATATGGTATGCATTTTTGTCTCTTCTTCTCTAATTTTTCTGTCTCCTTTCTTGTTTATGTTTTTAATTCTTTTTTAATCATCTACATCCATCTGATCTACAAATTCTTCCTGATAATCTACTCATTACTTTTAAACAGAGTAAGACGATCATTGCATTGCTTTTTAGAGAGTAAGCTGGGGTGATGCTTTCAGTGAAATGGAATGGGCGTAGGTTGGAAAAGCTTCAGTAAAACATTCAAAGCAGAAGTAGTGACACACGAGTCAATACCAAACAGAGAATCATATTACAGAACTTAGCCAAAATGGGGAGGATTTTGTTATCATTTTCTTAGATCCTATTGATAAAAATCATACTGTACCTTTATCTTAAGGACGCTCTCCCACAATACATTTTCCTCAGAGTGCGCACGCGACCATTTCTAGCTTGTGTTTGCTGGTTCCTCTCCATCTGTACCCGTTAATGCAGAAGAACTTCTCCTCCACCACCGGCTCTTGCAACCACTGCCTCTCCATCTGTAACAATCAGTGGTTGAACTTCTCCACCAGCTGCAGCGGTTGCCTGCCAGGCAGCCTATCCACTTTAACATCAACCTTCTGTTTCTCCTCTGCTGCAGGAGCCTTGTTATTCATCCACCTCGTCGTGAACCCCTTCAGCCCTGCTGCTAGAGGCTCCACAGCATCTGTCTCTATCAATTCAAGCTTTCCAATCTCAGTGTCACTCGAGTCTTATTACAATATCCACTCTCATAAACGTAGACTCTCGTTACGTTAGACTGCCTCTTCCCCCCCCCCCCCCCCCCCCCTCCCCCTAATATACCTACCTGCATGCCTACGGAATTTGGACAGAGAGAGAGAGAGAGAGAGAGAGAGAGAGAGAGAGAGAGAGAGACAGAGAGAGAGAGAGAGGGGGGGGAGAGACTCTCTCTCTCTCTCTCTCTCTCTCTCTCTCTCTCTCTCTCTCTCTCTCTCTCTCTCTCTCTCTCCCTACGGCCGGTCGTCTCATTATCTGATTCCGTCAGTACCATCTGCCACCAGTGCCTAAAGGCACCTTAACGCCTATTCCCTTCGGTGTAGAAGTTCTGCCACCCTCCCCGGCACTGCGCCTCGGTAACCCCATCTCTGGCCGGCAGTACTTCTCTTCCTTAATGATTATCTCGTCGTCGTAGATAATTAATGAGAGTGGAGGCTTCTCCCAGGACGTGGAGACCTTCTCCTGAAGAAAGGAGATACGTAAACACTGTATACCCCTGTCATTGCGTAGGGTATGGGTTTTCGTGAGGGCGTAATAAGGCTGTATATGTAGTGCCGATGGTGGTAGGGATAGGGAAGATGATTTATGCATTTGTTTGAGAAATAGGAGGAGGTTTATGTCCCTGGATGGAGGTATGGTAGGGGAGATCTGATGTGGCTGGTGGTGGATCCAGTCCTTTAGGTGCTCGTTGCTGTGGTGCTTCTGGTGTGCTGCTGTGGCTGATGACATTCATGCATCCAGTGCGGCTTAGAGCACTAACACAGCAGCAGCAGCAGCAGCAGCCGTTGCTCCTACGGCTCGTGCTGCAGCTGGATGTATTGTAGCAGATGCATTCAGAGTCGCTCCCCTGTGGCGGAAACTATTCCCCTCCCTCGTTGTAGACTCATCATCCTACTGCTGCTGCTGCTGCTGTTGTTGTTAGTGCTGTTGGTGTCAGCTCTCCTGATGATGCTGTTGCTACTGGGGGCTGTTGTGGTTTGGAACTGGCTCCCTCGCCTTGCTGCTTGTGGTGGTGGGTGGTGGTGATTGGTGATTGTGTTCATGACAGCCCCCAACCACTTCCCCTCCTCCTCCTCCTCCTCATCCCTTCATTATCCACCACTGGAACCAGCCTAACTAGCTCAACCTGTCACCCTGTCCCGAACGAGCGTCCCTTCTTCATTCACAGTCGTCAACTTTTAAGTGTCTGCGGAGCTCACGCGTTCGCTTCAGTGAGACTAAATCCTTCTTAAATCCTCGTCACGTCGAAGACGAGGAGAATAGAATCCCATCCTTCGCCTTGATCATATGAACCAGTGACCTGTTTCCGTCGATGCTCTTTCCATATATTCATATATTTCACTGTAATTTCGTTTATATCAGAACAATCCCATCAGACACGGAGAACTTGGATTCAGAGATGTTTTTTTCGTGAAGACCCCACAAGTACCAGCTCGGTAAGATGACATATGCTCAGAGGAAATACGTTCCCTCGCCGTGGATCTCTTCCCACTACTTGGAGTGATGGAAACTGGAAACGACATTCTCTGAAGTGCAGTCGTTTTTTTTTTTCGTTCCACGTTCAGGGGGGAGGAAGAAGACGCTTCTCAATTCGTCCCAACGTTTCATTGTGTTTCTGCTTCCACACTTGTTTTCCCAGGAACAATGGGAACGTATGAGGATTTCTTTTCATGTCAATGCCATTCAGATTTTAGATGGGAGACGTGAGGAATGTCAAGAACATTAGGAGTCCTTAAGAGTTCAAACGTTTTACGCTGAAGTATGGTGTAAGGACCAGTACCAACATCCTTCAAGCATTACACATGCTTGTGTACAAATCATTCATAAGCACTGTATACATTCATGTGAACACTGTCCAGCAGTGTGATTATGAAAAGAAAAGATATACTTAAGCATAACACAAGTCTCATGTATACACCGTCAGTACTATACATACTCGTATGCATCGCTGCTCCCCAATACACGTACATCCATACACACTCTTGTGAACACAGTGTTATGTACTGCAAACACATTTATTCACTCTGATGTATTAGACACATTTAGGTACTCAGTACTATGTAATTCTAACGCTTATTCTACCTGTGCTGTATGCTGCAAACTTACTCGTGTACTTCTATTATGTATCGTAAGTAGGTACTACGTACCCAATATTATGTACTGCACACACACACACACACACATCTCTCTCTCTCTCTCTCTCTCTCTCTCTCTCTCTCTCTCTCTCTCTCTCTCTCTCTCTCTCTCTCTCTCTCTCTCTCTCTCTCTCCCACCTTTTTCCAAGCTTAGATCTCCCTTCTATGGCCGCCACTCACGCCCGAGGCTTTGCCAGCTTCAGCTAGGCTGGTTCGGGGGCCAGGCTTCTATCCGTAGCTCCTACACACACACACACACACACACACACACACACACACACACATATACACATAAGGCAGCGTCCTCTCCCGGTCCGACCCTGATCTTATACCAGATTGACTGACAGCCTCTGGGGTCTGCCTTTCTACCCACTCGAATCCCCCCCCTTCCCACCTGACGCCGACGGAGGTCGACATTATATAGCTGGCACCCTACACACCTGACTCTTCCACTCCCTTAACTCTCTCTCTCTCTCTCTCTCTCTCTCTCTCTCTCTCTCTCTCTCTCTCTCTCTCTCTCTCTCTCTCTCTCTCTCTCTCTCTCTCCCACATACCTGACATCGACAGAGACTAACATTTCGCTTACAACTCGAACTGCTGTGTTTTCCTCTGTCTCGTGTAAGCTCACGCTACTCTTAGCAAAGTAACAGCTCAGCCACCTTAGTTTGTGTTGAGCTAAGCTGGCTCCAGCGTCTCCTGCTAAGCTTTTGGTACAGATGGTCTCCTCCAACTGGCTACCCATCTTACGCGGTCTAGCCCCCCAAGGTTGATTTTCCTACCGGTGGTTCTGTTACTCTGTGTTATTTACAGAGAGAGAGAGAGAGAGAGAGAGAGAGAGAGAGAGAGAGAGAGAGAGAGAGAGAGAGGGAGAGAGAGTCCTGTTCACGTACCTCACATTCTCTTTATCTCTCTCGACCAAGTCTTCCTATATATGCAGGTATGTCCATGATCATAACTCCTCCAAGACCCGTCCAATATCCAGTGTGGTGGCCGGGCCCCGGTGTGTCTACATCACTGGTCCATACAGACGTGTGTATACCTTCCCTCTCGTGCACATGAATGGACCCCCCCCCTCCCCCCCGACTCCAAAGCGAACTCCATCGCGTCTCTCTCTCTCCCTCCTCCTCCCCCCTCTTCTCTCTCTCCCTCCCTCTCTCTCTCTCTCTCTCTCTCTCTCTCTCTCTCTCTCTCTCTCTGTCTCTGTCTCTGTCTCTCTCTCTCTCTCTCTCAGCGCTGAACATTTCCGACTGCATGTTGCACCTCTCGTAACCCTACACCACCTAAGTCGTCCGTGCAATGTTGCGGTTCTTTGCATAACAAAAAGGAGGTAAGACTTCCATCTCCACAGGGTATACTGCGATATATTTTGTGAACACTGCCTACGGGTTATATCCCCCCCCCCCTCCCTACGTCTTGCAGAAGTGATATAAGGAAATTTTTCTTAAGGAAATTCATAACAATACTTTTCTTTTCTTGTAGGTTACAAGGTGTACTTTTTATTACTGAAATACAAGTGCTATACTTTTTTTTTCTGCTAAGGGATAAGGAAAGATATTCTCTATACTGACACTGTTTACGGTTCGACTTAAAGTATAGCCTCAGATACAAAAACTCTCCAACGTTCTCAGACACACAAGTAAGACCAGATGTAACTTTTAGTACAACAAACTGCACTACTTAACAACACTTAGACACTAAAGTTTCGTACGAGGAAAACGTGCTCTACATGTGTATGTGTGTGTGTGTGTGTGTGTGTCTGTGTGTGTGTGTGTGTGTGTGTGTGTGTGTGTGTGTGTGTGTGTCACATGCTGATCATAATGATACCATTTTGCAGAAAAAAGGAATCCCAACCAATTAAAACCTCTCCTGGCTTGCGTTTCAACCAATCCTGGAAAAGGAAGACTTTTCGTACAAAAGACTTCTTTTTTTCTTTTCCTTCCCTCCCTCTCTCATCTTGAACTTTATGACTTCTTCCACAAGCATCGGTCAAAAAAAACGCCCGGGGGCAGTACTGATATTACTCAACAGGAAGGAAGTTGCTTTCCACCCGAAAAGCTCCCCTTTTCTAACTAGACCAAGAGATCGTCTGTTGACTTTAAATTAATTCAGTGTTTTAAACTTTGTGTTTTACTTGAACGTGTGGCGAGAGACGTCTTCATGGCCTCCTTCGTTCCTTTGTTAGTTTAGACTTGTTGCTGTCTGTTTGTTATATTTTGTATCAGGTTGTATTTGCTGGTGTTTCCCTGCTGTACCAGGCTGTATTTGCTGGTGTTTTCCTGCTGTACCAGGCTGTATTTGCTGCTGCTCCTGTTGTATCAAGCTGTAGCTACTGTAGTTGCTCTACCAGGCTGTACATACGTTGCTGCCCATACTACTGTGTCAGGCTGTATTCATTGTTGTCAGTATATCCCTTACATCCCTAAAGACATCTTTAAAGGATGCAAAGGAACCCTGGTGGCTTGCCTTCCTTCGGACTCATTGTGTAATTTCAAAGATATTTAAGGAAGGGGTTGGGACGGGTGATCGCTCTGGAGGAGGCGGTGGTTCACAAAGCAATTGGATGATCATAAAATGAGACGCCGAACTACCTAACCTCCTACTGTTAAATGGACTGACTCACGTGACTGTACGACACAGATTCGTAATTCCTTTTTTCGGATATTTCCCTATGCCGTGCGGGTGGAGGCGCTTCACAAAAGGAAGTTCATGTAATCGCAAACTTCGACACTTGAAGTTGTGTTACCAAGTCGACTCTCGCATCTCTGACCTTTAAAATGGATACATTTATCGTTAGGTCTCTCTTTCTCTCTGTCTGTCTGTCTGTCTGTCTGTCTGTCTGTCTGTCTGTCTGTCTGTCTGTCTGTCTGTCTGTCTGTCTCTCTCTCTCTCTCTCTCTCTCTCTCTCTCTCTCTCTCTCTCTCTCTCTCTCTCTCTCTCTCTCTCTCTCTCTCTCTCTCTCTCTCTCTCTTTTTCCCTTCACCTCCCTCTTCTCGTCTCCCTATCTACCATTGTCTACCCATCTTTTCATACAGCTATATCTTTATCTATCCATCAACTCGCCTGTCTTACTTCTTTCTTATTCTATCTTCACCTGTGTGTCTCCATCTATCAATACGTCATCCTCATCCTTCTGGCCTCCTGAAGCTTCGTGCCTCGCAACCTTAACTGGTTAAGTCTCGGTCAGAATTATTTGAGCCCCTTTATCCCCCAAACTTACTCGCTCGTCCGTTTTCTCTAGCCTTCCCTGCTCTTCCTATCCTGGTTATGATACGTCGCTCATCCATCTACGTAAACAATAGTTAGTTTACCTGAAGCATTATAACTACCGTCACTGTCTACACACACACACACACACACACACACACACACACATGAAAGGGCTCTGGTGTAGTGGACTTCCACTCAATCTCTCCACAGTCCCAATGGTTGTCATTACCATTCGTGTACTTCATAATCTTGGCAATGCAAGTTTCTAATTTCTTACTAATTACCTATTTTCCCCAGACAAGAGCGATATGGATTGGAAGGAATTTCTACCTATGAAGGGAGGAATCATTAGCTTTCTGCCTCGTTGTGGAAGTTCTCGTTCATCATACCCGTATCACCATTCGGGATGATAGTGATTAGGGAGCTTATGGCCGTATTAATTCTGTTGGCAAAATTGTGAATCAGGGAGACCTTATTGTCGTATGAATTCGAGATTACGAGAAAAGTTCGAGGAAAATGTTCCTCTATGATGCAATTTAGAATCACATTTTTTCCTCTCAACATTTGCGTCCCACATTTCCTGAGGCACATTTTGAAATGTGATTCAATAAAATGCCATCGTGAATATATTCTCTTATTCGATGAGTCTTTTTTAATAAATTTCTACACCATGTTATTGATGCATCAGCTAGCGTTTCTTTTCTTATTTCATTGTTCAGAAAAATATCTGACTTTCTTTGTGGATGATGTATTGCACCTCAAGTATGTACTCTAATCTTTCGAGTTTTAGATATTGAACGAAGCTCACACGAAAAATGGTGTCTAGCATCCTTATGCCAGCGACGTGTGATGTGAGCTGGGAATATTGAGTTCACGTGCTTAATAACCAGTAGTTAGCTCATTACGTAGACGCGTGGGGTCTCAGATCCCCAGAAGGGTATAGCTGAGGTGTGTTTTTTA
The DNA here is from genome assembly GCF_036320965.1 of Panulirus ornatus. Taxonomy (NCBI): domain Eukaryota; kingdom Metazoa; phylum Arthropoda; class Malacostraca; order Decapoda; family Palinuridae; genus Panulirus; species Panulirus ornatus. The sequence goes on along the minus strand of NC_092251.1, from coordinate 4,752,190 downwards.
CTGAGCCAGCTGAGGACATGGCACATCTCTGAGCCAGCTGAGGACAAGGTACATCTCTGAGCCAGCTGAGGACATGGCACATCTCTGAGCCAGCTGAGGACATGGCACATCTCTGAGCCAGCTGAGGACATGGCACATCTCTGAGCCAGCTGAGGACAAGGTACATCTCTGAGCCAGCTGAGGACATGGCACATCTCTGAGCCAGCTGAGGACATGGCACATCTCTGAGCCAGCTGAGGACATGGCACATCTCTGAGCCACCTGAGGACATGGTACATCTCTGAGCCAGCTGAGGACATGGTACATCTCTGAGCCAGCTGAGGACATGGTACATCTCTGAGCCAGCTGAGGACGTAGTATAGCCCAAGCATCATTAGCCTTGCGTGACGTGTCTGATATATAATTGGCAAACTTTCAACCATCTTGATCCAGGGCAGTCACAGGTGTTAGTGGATGTCTGACCTGTTCTGCGTCACTACCCCCTGCTTATATTCTACCTCAGTCATCAGGAGAGGGAGAACGTACTCGCATTTCTTCCATATCTCCCTCACTTCTCTCTCCCTTACCTCCCTCCCACAATTCATCCCCTCCCTCCCTGTCTCCCTCCTAAAGTCATCAACTCTCACCAGGGGTGAGGAGGAGGAGGAGGAGGAGGAGGAGGTCATGAATCACTAAGCGCTGTTGTTTGGTCAACTCTGTAGGTCGTTACGGCCCCACAACTCAGCAGTGTTGGTTCCCTGCTGTGTGATGGGGTCCTGACCCCCCCCCCCTACATAGCTGCCCCCAGGTAATGATTCATTTATCAGTTTCTTCCTCTCGCTATTGTGTCGGACGTAGATCTGTTCACTGAAAACACCGGAGTCTGTTGATGGTCTGTTGTCCTGTTCCACTAAAGTGCGCGCTAGGCTTCTAAAGGATATTCGGCTTCGCTTGAATCAGTGTGGGCCAAACCTTTAGATGTGCTGGAGGAAGTACGAAGGAACTGCAGCTTTCCCCAACCACCGCTTGGCGTCGCTCTTGTTGCTGCTGAGGTTGTTGTGAACTCAAGTTTGCACACGAGCTTCCACTTGTTATTGATATGTTTTAGTAACTATCACTACAGAGAGATACGTTTCAGAATAAGCTTAGTCGAACTACGCCTCATGACAGAAAATGTGTAAATACGGAGGATGAAAAGCACATATATACATTCATATATATATATATATATATATATATATATATATATATATATATATATATATAGTAATGATAAAAAACGCTGGCCACCTGTCGTTTTTCTCCAGTCGAAGCTCTATGGAAAAACGGTGTATTCCTCCGCGGGTATTGCATGAACGCTGAATAAATGGCGACCCCAAATTTTCGCACAACGAAGCAAAATCTGAAATATTAAATTCCACGCAACACATTCCCGACGTCAAGAGAAGTGACACAACCTGAAAACTTTTTTTTCTTTCATTCATTCCTCGTGAATTAAGTAAGTTGATATACGCATTAGGGGCACACAATAGCCTAGCGGCAACTATATATTTGTGGTATTTTTTTTTTTAAATAACTTCTTTGAAAAACTTTATAAACCCTGAAAACGCTCGTTGAATATCACTAGCTTCCACTCTGGTCCTGTGAACTTTTTTTCTGTGTCTCGTTAGTGCATGGTGAAGGACGCTGTTCTGGAAGACATGTTATTTTCCAATGGTCGTAATTGAGGTATTTCGTATTTTGGGGAATGGTTTTAAGATGTGCCATGATACGTTAAGGGTAGTGACACTCGTCACTTCCAACAGATTTGCAGTTGCTAAGGCATTACGTGAGTTCGACGTTAAGTCCCGCGATAGAAATACCCCAAGTTCGAGTCTCAGACATGGTAACCAGCCCACACACACACACACCCAACCCAGCTGTTTGTTCAGTCCTTCATTCGGAAGCTGTGATCTTTTATGGGAGACTGAAAATCAACTCTTTTAAGTTCATTGTGTTTAAGAGAAAAAAAACTCACAATAATGAATAGATAAAACTGTATTGCAATGTTTTGAGGACGTAGATTTCTGATCATGGTGTTTCCAATGACAGATGATCAAATTTGTTCTATATCACCAATGGCTGGCCAGGTACCAGCCCATCAACGTGGTCAGGAATTCGATCATATATATAAATTAGAGAGACACGATCTAATCACTCAAGGACGAAGACATATAAGCTACAGGTTTCAAGAGTCACGTACGCCACTGTGTATATCACGTACGCCTAACATGATACGCCGCGTCAAGATGCACATATTACGCAAAGACATGTAGATATATCGAGAACCAGAGGGTTATGTTATCCAAGTGGGACGTTCGTGTATTACCAGGTGGACAGACATGCTTCACTCGGAGGGAAACGTCTCCGTCAATATTATCAGGGTCACGACAGACACTCCTGACAGGGTGGAGACAGTAGGCTTGCGTCACTGGTAACATGGAATCGTATTTCCAGTTGACAGATGTGTCGGGTGAAGAGATGCCTAACGAGGGGGGGGGGGGGGGGGGGGGGGGGGGGGGGGGGGGGGGGGGGGGGGGGGGTGGTATCGAACTAGTTGGAGTTATGAGAGGGAGGTGGGGTGAGATATGTTTGTGGGGGTGAGGTTTGCTTTCTGTTTGGTAAGCGGGGGAGGAAATTGGCTGCTGATACGTGCAGAAGGCGTGGAATGGGTTAAGAAAAATTACTATGACTTGCTTAGGGCAAGAAAACCAAGGGGTGCGTGTGAGGTGCTGAGGAGAGAGTATGATTGGATGATGATCGTGTGGCATGTGGTGCTCAAGAAGAGTGGGAAGGAGAGAGAGAGAGAGAGAGAGAGAGAGAGAGAGAGAGAGAGAGAGAGAGAGAGAGAGAGAGAGAGAGAGAGACAGAGGAGGAGGGAGGAAGCCAGTATGTCATATGTAAGTCACGCGTCAACCGTCCATCCTCTCTGAGTGCTCTCTCTCTCCCTCCCTTCCTCCTCCTCCTCCTCCTCCTCCTCACCCCACATCATCCCTCCCCCGTGCACGCCCTGGGGTGTCAACCTGCGCGTCCAGCCTCCTCCCGTCACTAGCATTGGCATCTGTCTGTCGGCTCGCGTCTCAACCCCTGAGCACATCCTCCTGTCTCTCAAGCCCCGTCCATTCTGTTTGTTTTTCCCGGACCTGCTGTTTTGCCTCACCACAAGTTTGACTCGTATCGACATAGCATCGAGGCTGCAAATGATGTATGATTCTGAGAACTAGTGCTTAATGACCCATCACTGATAGTTCCGGCTTTAATGATATCAATTCCGTAGCCTCTAATGATGCTAATGTTAATTATGCGAGGCTCTAGATATGATTTACTTAGTGTAGGACGAAATGATTAATGCTATCGACGCCTGATGCTCTCTCTCTCTCTCTCTCTCTCTCTCTCTCTCTCTCTCTCTCTCTCTCTCTCTCTCTCTCTCTCTCTCTCTCTCTCTCTCTCTCTCTCTCTCTCTCTGCCTTCTAAATGTCAGGTCTTTTTTTGACGTTTAGTGTACAGTTATTCACACAGTTCACCTGAGTTTCCATTTAGTCTACCACCTCAGTAGCTTACATCTGAATGTCTACTCCTGTCCTTCCCTTTGTTTCGTCTCTCAGTGCCCCTGCCACTTTATCTCTCATATCTATGATGTTTACCTCAGCCCCTGCAACTATTCTACAACCACACCAGTCGATCTACATCAGCGTCTTGCGTCAATATACACGAGTGTGTGTTTCTCATTTCCCTCTGGCTTTCCACTTGCCAAGACGCATGGACCACACACCCCCGCAAGTCCCTCTGGTGTGATCAGCCTCAGACACGAGTTCATATGTGCACATTCCGCACTTTTGAACCCGGTTCTTCCCAGAGCCGGGAAACCTTGCTCTGATCTCTGCCGTATTACACGACTGGCGCGGATCCTTCCCCTCCCACCCAGAGCCAACCTGCAGATCCTTACAAGAAGTGTGGTGGTGGTGGTGGTGGTGGTGGTTGTGGTGGCGGTGGTTGTGGTTGTGCCCCAGAACCCTTCCTCCGTCACTAGTTGTAATCCAGCCAAACATTCTCATTCGTCTTCTTTCTAAATGCATGTTGCTCTCCTCTGCTCTCCCTGACGCCCGTCTGCATTTCACCCACAGATTTGGGGCGGCAGCATTACGCCTCCTGTGAACCAGAACAGCAAACAGCACACAGGCCTTGGTGGTCAGTCAGCCATAATGGGTGTTAAAGTAATTTGAACTCCGACGGGAAGCCATCTCGTAAAAGGCAGTGAATTCGAGCGAAATGAACAATTTGTTTACATAATTACTCGGCGATTACCAATAATTACAGGCCGTGTGGAGAGTCTAGTTTCTGGTTTCAGCTGTCATGGCCATTTGTTGGACTTATATGTGTTCCTGCGGGTGGAGATGAGGTAGAGCGGGGTGGAGACGATCCTGTACGAAGAAAGAGGAGGAGGAACCTTTGGTTGAGTCGATGTGGTGGATGAGTGTGGTGGGTGACTGTGTGGAGGGACAGGTCTGAGGTTGATTAGATATATTAAAAAGGCGAAAACGCCATAAATGGCTAGACGAGTAAAGCTGATACAGTCATGAAGGTCTTGGCTCTGATGTGATCACAACATCCCTCACGCGCTTGTTGTTTTAGATCAACTTTTCGTTAGAAAAACGTCACTTTGCTGCGACTTACAACTCTCTCTCTCTCTCTCTCTCTCTCTCTCTCTCTCTCTCTCTCTCTCTCTCTCTCTCTCTCTCTCTCTCTCTCTCTCTCTCTCTCTCTCTCTCTCTCTCTCTCTCTCTCTCTCTCTCTCTCACAGTTACTTATATTATTCCCGCTGAAAACCTACCTACCTATACTCTAGTCTGTGTCTGTGTCTGAGGTCCGAGCTACATTGCGCGAACATTTGCAACGAAATTTTCTTCCTTAATTCTTCCGCGTATATATATATATATATATATATATATATATATATATATATATATAATATATATATATATATATATATATATATATATGTATATATATTCGCGAATTTCTTCGCGTATTTCTTCAGGCGAGTGTGACGACCCGGGAGGCAAAATTAGCAGAGTTGAAGGTCTACCACTTATCCTTCCTGGCTGCACGTCAGGTCGTGTGAGGTGATACGGAAGGGGAAAAGGAAGAGCAAGAAGGAGGAGAGGAAGAAGAGGAAGAGGAAGAACCAAACATAAATGAGAGAGAATGATAACTTGAAGGAAGGATATAAAAGAACTTTACGAGGAAAATTGAAAGAGAAGTGTAAATATGATGGAAAGAAGTAATGATAAAACGAATGGAATATAGAGAAACGTGATAAAGAATGAGAATATCTAAGATGAAAAGAAATTCAAGAGAGAAATCATTTGGAAGAGCAGAGAGAAAATGTGAATCATTGAAGAAATAGAAAGATTATTAAATAGAAACGTGCAAAAAAAATAAATGAGAAATGTAATAAATTATGTTATCATCAGACAGGAACTAAACAATAAGACATCCCGAGACAATTAATATGGAAGGCAAGGGTAAGAATTTCATAAGGCAAACGAACTTAATCTTGAAGGGAGTGTGTGTGTGTGTGTGTGTGTGTGTGTGTGTGTGTGTGTGTGTGTGTGCGTCTCCCCCATAAATCACACGTCTTTTGTCATTTCTATTCTCGACCGTCACTTCACTTATACACTCTTGATGGAGAGGTGCTCGCCACTTGGTGGGTTACCTCTCCACACACACACACACACACACACACACACACACACACACAGAAAAAAAGAGAGAACGTTTGACTTTCTTGGCTGCGGCGTCTGTTTCTTGAGTCTTGTTCGTCACGCAAGGACACGCACGGCGGAGTCTGTGACACGGTGAGACACGGAACGACAAGATGGGAGATGCAGCGGAAGGGTATTTGACGTGCAGAGGCAAGCAAAAAATAAGGAAAAACTCCTCAGAACACACACACACACACACACACATGGGGAAGATACGTCATATATTGCAAGACCTGGGAGAAAGGTTTAGAATCCACAGGGGCCACACCAGGCGAGGTAGTTCGCGCCAGAATACACAAAAGAGACTGCGGGGCGTTGAGAATCATTGGCGAGAGGTTACAGTATTGTTGTAGCCATGTGGGAGGTAAGGGACAATTTCCTCGTGAGAGAGAGAGAGAGAGAGAGAGAGAGAGAGAGAGAGAGAGAGAGAGAGAGAGAGAGAGAGAGAGAGTAGCCATTGAGAGGCGTCCAAAAGAACACTTGAAACGCCCCGGGATGCCCAAAAGAACACTTGAAACGCCCCGGGACGCCCAAAAGTCCTTTTTTTTCACTGATAATACTCGGTATTTTACCAACTCAGTGACCAACTTAGAATGATCACGATAACTACCTCTCCTTCTGGGTGTGGTCGTAGAATTCCGTCGATACAAAGGTGAAGGCAACATCCACAGCCACGGAAACTGTGGCAGGAAATGGCAGAAGTGCAGTGCAGAAATTGACTCTCTCTCTCTTTCTCTCTCTCTCTCTCTCTCTCTCTCTCTCTCTCTCTCTCTCTCTCTCTCTCTCTGAATATTTTCACCAAGATTACTTTTCTTTCGCAGTCTGAATCTCTTTTTTTTCTCCTTTGTCTAATATAATGCAATTCACAGCTCCGTCAGAAACCACATCTCATCTTTAAATCTTTAGGAAGTACAGTTTTCCATTTTTTTCTTCTTAATTTCATCTTAATATTACGAACATCATTAGCATCATCGCTGTCAGAAGTGATCGCTGACAATATTCGCAACAAACTGTCTGAACTCCAGCATCAACATCACTATCACCTCAGTTACGACCTCACCATCACCATCCACTTCAACACCACAATCAGTCACCATGATCATACCATCTCCATCTTCTACCACCACCGTCTTCATTCATCTTCACCACCATCATCGCAACTCATCACGACCACCACCACATCCACCAACAGCACGACCACCACATCCACCAACAACACGACCACCACATCCACCAACAGCACGACCACCACATCCACCAACACCACCAACACGACCACCACCACCATCTCACGTTCTCCAGCAAGACACCCCTTCGTGTATATCTCACAGTCCTTCCAGTATCCAGCCCCCTTCAGGACCAAGGGTTTCTGTATAGCCCAGTTGTTTCGTGGGCCTTATCGTATTTGCATGAGACACAAAGCTTAGCAGGATTTTAGCTCCATACGATAATCTGGCTCGCAGGATTACCTGAAATTGAACCCTGATCCCGAGAACGAATCCTTAGGGAACTGTTACTCTCCTTTCCTTTTCGGACGCAGAGATCCCCAAATCCTTCACCAGAACAGAAAACGATGGATGGTAGTACCAGCGGAGCTAGAGAACATTACAGATTCATTCTTACGATACGTCTAATCATTCGCTTACTTGTTTCAATATTACGTTATGAAACTAAGAAACCTCAGTAGCTTTAGACATATAGGATGATTCATATATCCTTTAGAGAAAAGGGAAATTGAAGTGAGCTTTGGGAAGTGAGGGGTAGAATTAGTCAGTCGAGATGAGATTAGTGACTTGGACTTGATTTGTGAGTCAGTCATTGAAGGATAAGCCGACGACATAAAGAGGATCCAGTACCCCACTGTGACAGTGTAGGAACCTGTGCTTTTAGTGAGTCGAAGTGTCTGAATGTTTTGGTGAGAAGAGGAGGCACTTGTTATGTAAAGCCATGCTACCACTATCTTCTCTGAAGAACTTTATGAAAGATTAAACTTCGTTTTAGACAAAAGAGAAGAGAGGATGAACTGTTCGTTCCTGGGCTGACAGAGAGCGTTTGACACTGTGACACAGTAGGCTAGTAAAGTACTTTGAATTTTCAGGCAATTTAAGGAGATTACTTCAATGGGCAGAAAACTACTTTGGTGAATAAGAGCCAGTAGGGTTCTACAAGGCTCGGTCCTTGGACTACATTCATAAACTGACAGAGGGACAGTAATCATACCTGAGTTAAAGTTGGTCTGATTACGTGGCTGATGAAATTCAACTCGAGTAGCGGCAGAGGAATGAAGATAGGCAAAGATAGGCAAGCCAGTGGCATTAGCAATATACGAAGCAAGAAACATGTTAGAAAATATATACAGAAGTACTTTTACGGTATAACAGTCGCGAAAGAACGGATTAAGCTTAATGATAAAACTATAATATACGTTTTAAAAGTTCCATGAGAGTAAGAAAGTTCAAGGGATTAGAGGGCCCAAATAATGTAGACTTCTCTTCCCATGCAATACAGATAGGTAACTACAGACACACACACACACACACACACACACACACACACACACACACACACACACACACACACACACACACACTGTCTTTCTTTCCTTGACGAATACATTTCTCCTTCACTCCCTGGCCTTGATGGAACTCCTTGCCACAAAAGAGGGAAAAAATAAGGCCTAAAAAAAAAAAAACCAAGATTACCGGAAGGTAAAACTTCAGTAACTAGCCGGGGCATCCTGCCCATCAGGGAGCTATAACTCACACACAGAAGTTTGCCGCAGACTTTTACGTGTCGAAGCCAATCAGGAGGACGAGAGCGGGCTATCCATCACCCTGACGCAGCTGCTGGTCTTCATGAGGACGAAAATTGCTGTAGTTTTTTTCCCCCCCGAGTGTTAACACAACACATGACCACTGTGACAGATAGCCCCTCTCGCTCCAACTGTCGGCTCGGCGTGACTTAGGCTTGGAGAGCTGTGTTACACTCTGTCATAGGCTTGGAGAGCTGTGTTACACTCTGTCATAGGCTTGGAGAGCTGTGTTACACTCTGTCATAGGCTTGGAGAGCTGTGTTGCACTCTGTCATAGGCTTGGAGAGCTGTGTTACACTCTGTCATAGGCTTGAAGGGTTGTGTTACACTCTGTCATAGGCTTGAAGGGCTGTGTTACACTCTTCTTTGTCATACGCTGTCCAGGAGTTGAGTCTGTTTTTTTTTGGGGGGGAGGATTGATCAATGATTATATGGTTTTCCTTTTAGAACATAAGGCTGGTCACCTACCTCCCTGTGTTGTCTGTTTATTTCTAACCATTATGGCAGTTGTTTATCAAAGGGCGAGCTCTATCAGTGAGATATTGAAACGTGAACGTCTTCATAAACTGTAAATCGTACTAGCACTGCACCGAAACAGAATAATTTCCTTTGTGATAAATGATTATAATGAAATTTCAGCATTCTTTTAACTGATAATGGAACTTCTTAATTACTTTATAACTGAATGCTGGGTGATCAACTCGTGAAGTAATGGGAATTCTTGGTTTACATGAAAAATGAAATATTGGATGTGGGTGTGAACTTCCTGTCTGTGATGCAGAGAACCTTCACTCTTTTCTCCCCATACCCTCATTACCCCCCCCTCTCTCTCTCTGTCTCTCTCTCTCTCTCTTTCTCTCTCTCTCTCTCTCTCTCTCTCTCTCTCTCTCTCTCTCTCTCTCTCTCTCTCTCTCTCTCTCATTATCTCCTCCTCTCCCTCACTGAACCTACCTCCTCCCTCCCTCCCGAGGAGGCCAGGCCGCAGACAATCTCCCCATCCAGTTCTCACCCCGCGCCAGAGAGACACGACCCCGGAGATGCCAGGGGGAACTGCTCTTCCTTCCCCAATTCTGTCGCGACATGACAAATGTCTCC
>NC_092251.1:4692500-4737500 GCF_036320965.1 Panulirus ornatus | reverse complement strand
CCACCCACACTTTGAAATGCTATTTGGATGAGAAACGGAGAATGGAACTCTGGTTCTCTTATTGAGAACTGGCGTATTGCCTGGGGAGGAGGGCCGAGGAGATGTGTCTTATGGCTGGGACCTGGCCAGCGAGCTTACCCTCCACGAGATATGTTTTCGTTTCATTTCTCACTAAGAGTCTCGAATTTAGGGCTTTTCTGCCGAGGGTATTATGAAAGACCTGTAATGTGGACAGCTATTCTCTCTCTCTCTCTCTCTCTCTCTCTCTCTCTCTCTCTCTCTCTCTCTCTCTCTCTCTCTCTCTCTCTCTCTCTCTCTCTCTCTCTCTCTCTCTCTCTCTCTCTCTCTCTCTCTCTCTCTCTCTCTCTCTCTCTCTCTCTCTCTCTCTCTCTCTCTCTCTCTCTCTCTCTCTCTCTCTCTCTCTCTCTCTCTCTCTCTCTCTCTCTCTCTCTCTCTCTCTCTCTCTCTCTCTCTCTCTCTCTCTCTCTCTCTCTCTCTCTCTCTCTCTCTCTCTCTCTCTCTCTCTCTCTCTCTCTCTCTCTCTCTCTCTCTCTCTCTCTCTCTCTCTCTCTCTCTCTCTCTCTCTCTCTCTCTCTCTCTCTCTCTCTCTCTCTCTCTCTCTCTCTCTCTCTCTCTCTCTCTCTCTCTCTCTCTCTCTCTCTCTCTCTCTCTCTCTCTCTCTCTCTCTCTCTCTCTCTCTCTCTCTCTCTCTCTCTCTCTCTCTCTCTCTCTCTCTCTCTCTCTCTCTCTCTCTCTCTCTCTCTCTCTCTCTCTCTCTCTCTCTCTCTCTCTCTCTCTCTCTCTCTCTCTCTCTCTCTCTCTCTCTCTCTCTCTCTCTCTCTCTCTCTCTCTCTCTCTCTCTCTCTCTCTCTCTCTCTCTCTCTCTCTCTCTCTCTCTCTCTCTCTCTCTCTCTCTCTCTCTCTCTCTCTCTCTCTCTCTCTCTCTCTCTCTCTCTCTCTCTCTCTCTCTCTCTCTCTCTCTCTCTCTCTCTCTCTCTCTCTCTCTCTCTCTCTCTCTCTCTCTCTCTCTCTCTCTCTCTCTCTCTCTCTCTCTCTCTCTCTCTCTCTCTCTCTCTCTCTCTCTCTCTCTCTCTCTCTCTCTCTCTCTCTCTCTCTCTCTCTCTCTCTCTCTCTCTCTCTCTCTCTCTCTCTCTCTCTCTCTCTCTCTCTCTCTCTCTCTCTCTCTCTCTCTCTCTCTCTCTCTCTCTCTCTCTCTCTCTCTCTCTCTCTCTCTCTCTCTGGTATCCATCCTGGTGGCAGTGTATGATGATGATGGTCGGCAACATACCGTGGCTCCAGTGTCGCCAAGCAATTGGAACGGAAAGGTATTGTGGTCTCAAGCTCCCATATTTTGTACTGTCTTCCTGTTCCTTGTAGGCTGCACCACCACTCTCCATTTTCTGAGCTTCTTTCGAAATGTGTATTAGTGAAAGGGAAAGGGTATATATATATATATATATATATATATATATATATATATATATATATATATATATATATATATATATATATATATATATCATAAAGTCTTATGATCCGTACTTCATTGTGATATAATGTTCATACTGTATAACGTATAACACCAACTTGTAATTGTATGACAGAGTATAATATATACCCTTCCACTAACACTGTGCGAGCGTAAGAACATACCCACCAACACGATAACACAGTACAGTGGACTTAACAATCCCTCTTGGGTGAGATATACCACACTGGGATACAGTATAACACAGCAGAAAACAGGTGGCATTTCTCGCCCCCCCCCAAACAAGCCTGGGGGGGGTGTTGTAATGCATCACCGCATGGGGATTTGGCGTCTCCTACACTATCCATTAACTTCCACCCAGCTGCACAACACCTCCTCGCTTTTATCCTGTGGGATACTCGACTACACATCTTGTGGTGATGCTGGAGCGATGAGGGAGAGAAATAGCGCTAAAGATCTGCTTAGGATTATAAGAAAGATTAGGTGGATGTCTGTGTCTTAATGGGCTTGTGTGTGTGTTGTGTGTGTGTGTGTGTGTGTGTGTGTGTGTGTGTGTGTGTGTGTGTGTGTGTGTGTCTGTGTTTTTTCGACTTATGAACTCCTTCCAAGGGAGAGGCATCCTCACCTCTAATGATACGAAATTCCACAAATGTCTGGAGCGAGAGACTTGGGCAACTATGCTAGAGGGGCTGGACGGAAGCCGAGAAACTTTGGATGGAATATTAACAAAAAATAATAACCCAAGACAGCACTTGCACAAGGTAGGAGGTGAGACTGTCAGGAGAAGTTGGAGAAAGTTTGAGCTCAAAGAGGGGAGTCATGTGGCTATGTTGTGTGGAAATACATGTTCAGAAAAGTCGCAGCGAATACCTAAATCTTAGCTCAATATATATATATATATATATATATATATATATATATATATATATATATATATATATATATATACAGAGAGAGAGAGAGAGAGAGAGAGAGAGAGAGAGAGAGAGAGAGAGAGAGAGAGAGAGAGAGAGAGAGAGAGAGTACAGTGTATTTCATACTACAAGACTGAGTATCGTCTGATCACCTTTATTCCAGTATGGATACTTGATCTACCATTTATCTATCTAGTTTTTCCTTTGCCTTTAACATTACACATACAGAAAAAACAAGTTTGCTTATCCTTTGCCATGTCCAGTTAAGAGATTCCTATTTGCCTCTCAGATGATCAGGACACATTGTACTATATGGCAGGGAAAAGGAAGTTAGAAATATATAGCAAAAACAGGAAGCTTAGAAGTAAATAGCTGTAACGGTGTGATAGAAACTGGTGACAGAAGAGTAGGCTAGAAATAGACAGCAGGAACAGGAGGATAGAAACAGATAAGTGAAACGGGAGTTTTAGAGAGCAGACAAGGCTGAGGAGGAGCAGCAATATGGGCAAGCAATAATCTGAAATATTGGCTCTAGTATTAATATTAGGCTTTCACCATCATTTTTAGAATGTATGAATTAATAAAAGCATCGTCAGGAGTTATTGGTGCTTTTATTGCATAGTTTAGAACAATAATTCTGAATGCATACGCGCGCGCGCATACACACACACACACACACACACGTAACAGTAGCAACCACCAGCATGAAGCGGTGATCAAGCAACACACAATCCGGCAAAACATGCAACACAGACGACAAAAAGGGAAAGCAAAAAGCTTCTGCAATAATCATCATCGAACAGACATCGAGTCAGTTACCTCCACAGAACCGCAATATCTCCAGACAATGGGGCGGTCTGCCTTCCCCGCTAAAATCTCTTTCGTCATCTGTGGTACACAAAGAATGCGTTCCAGATACCCATTCCGAGAAGAGTGTCTTCAGCAACCATCCTTCTTATCACTTGTATGTTCTTCATTCCCAACACCAGATAGATGATGTTAGAAAAGCCGGGCAGTCAGTGGCTTATAGCTATCTCTTGTGAAGGACGATTACTTGAACTACCTCTCCTGAAACTGATCACCTCAACTAACTCTCCTGAAACTGATCACCTCAACTAACTCTCCTGAAACTGATCACCTCAACTAACTCTCCTGAAACTGATGCATCTACAGTTTCCTCATCACTGTCTCTTATACCCACTTGTTTTCTTTCCGAGATTGAACACCGTAAACATCAGACCTACAACAGCACTTTCTGAAAACCTTTTTGTTATTTTTTTTTTGGGGGGAAAGAGAAAATTGATCCTCATACCAATCGTCGACGTCGAAGGACTCGTCGGATAAATGTTGTAGGATTGATATCCTGGAACACTAGTGCGGAAGCCGGCCAGATGACGTGTCAGGTTCAGGAAGCTTTGTGATCCACTCTGAGGGCGAACACTGCAAGAACTGAAGCACACTCATGGCCGGAGCCGTAAGTACTGAGACACCTACAGCGAAAGCCACTATGGGTGAGACATGCCTGTGGCGAAGACCGCAAGAAACGTGAGAGTGAGAGGTATATGGCGGAACCTACCATTAAACTGAGGCACAGTGAGAGTAATGAGCCTACAATACCCAGGTAATTAAGAAACTGAATAGTTCCACTGAACGATGTGTGACCAATTAATTAAGAAAAATAGTTCAGCAAACCTCCCCATCTAGCTAAATTTCTTTTTCGGCTGTGATGGCGCCGCATTCTTGCCTCGTCTGATACGTCTCTTCCTTCGGATGAGACGTTTCATTATCGCCTCGCGAATCCTCTTGGTTCCTCTATCTCTCCTCTCCCGCTGCGGCCGCGTTACTCAAGGTTTAGATGCTCCTCATGACGGTATCTCTACACTGCTGACTGACACCCCTCATAACACTCTTCTCCACTTTTCTCTCTTTCTCTTGAGGCTTAGGCTCCTCTCGAGGAAGTCCTCCCTCACTGCCTCCTTCAGAAGAATTCTCTCTGGAGAGGTTGAGGTTGGGGAGGCGTCTGTCTGAGGCGTGAAGACAAAAGAGTAAGATAGAAGACTTGGGCTCGTTCATGTATTTAATATCTTATTACCAAGGACAATACTTGATCTCATATTGTTTCTTGATTGATCAGATAAAGTGACGCCATTCTATAATTCATTTAAGCTTAAGTGACTGTGTATTTCAACACACACACACACACACACACACACACACACACACACACACACACACACACACAGACTTAGACTAGACAAACACGAAAGAATATGGGGAACAGAACATGAGAGTCAGACACGCTTCTCATGTAAATTATAAATAATGATGATGAACGGTGGGTGCAGGGAATTTCATTTACACGAAAATTATCACGACAAATTTCTAGATTACTCTGGATTACATTGGATTGTCGTATATTGCTGTAGATCAAAGAAGCGACATGGAGAGGCACAGATATCAATTTTCATTGGGTAAACAGCTAGATAGAATGGCAGGCAAATAGACAGTAACGTTTATAGATTTGTCAGCAATATTTACATGAAACGAGAGAGAGAGAGAGAGAGAGAGAGAGAGAGAGAGAGAGAGAGAGAGAGAGAGAGAGAGAGAGAGATTATGTTTGAATATCATAACGGGAGACACTCGACCATTCAGAAGGTCTCCGGTGTCATGGGTCACAGGGGAAGACTGGATTTATGGAAACGCTTGTGGCGGGCAGTGCTTGCGACAGTTACGAAATCCACGAGTGAAGAAGGTAGATACAAACGAAATCTTGGGAGAAAGATCTATGGAAGGGGATAAGCTGACGGGGTTGCTGGAGAGGGTAAGTGCATAGAGATTGTTACAACTAAGAATGATAGATGGAAGGCTTGAGCAAAAGATGGATACACGCGGGAAAATGTTTTGCTATTGGCAACACGTCATATGCCAAGAGTGGTCATGGGACACCAAAGAACCAAAGGAAGGTGGCACTAACAAGCTATGAGGATCAGTAGAGAGGAAAGAGCAAAAGATATACCCTCAAAATGGCCAGGGTCAAGACGTGGTGTGTACCAGACTGGCAAATGTTGCGAGGCTGAGATGGCAATAGTGAGCACAGAGCCTTTTGAAAGGAGGAAGACAAATTAACATGCAGCAGACTAAGCGAGCGTGAGTCTTACGATAAGGGATCAGGATTCCACACTTCAAGTCCGATTAAAGACAAGAGAAAGAGAATAGTGCTCTAAGCCAGAGCAATATCCAGCGAGGAAGATAACCAAGGGAACCGTAATCCAGTAATGGAAAGCAAGTTTGTGCAAAACGAGATTCGAACCGGATGATCCTCATTCAAAGTACAGATGGATGTTGACTCATGCACTCATATTAGAACTTCAGTTGTTCAAGGAGGAGCCAGAGCTGAATATATTCTGAACGCCATGTCACTCCAAGCTGAACTGGTCAAACTTCAGGGATACAGAGAAGAGAAAGATGACCCCTCATTCATTCAGGTTGACGATGATAAGTTTTAGTTAATGAGAGTAGAAGAGAATGAACTTCATTGAACCAATATTGAACTAACTGAACGTTAGTCAACCCAAGAAGAACAGTATTAACCTCAGTCAACCAATATGCATGATACCTATGACCTTTTACGCAATTACTACCGCCATCTCAACCACACAATTACTAGTTTACCAAAGGATTTGGAAGAAAACTTTATGTTTACAACATATGACATGATTCGTGGTTGTAGAGGTTAACATTGTTGACTATGGTTCACATACGGGTACCTCCGGGTCTCGAATCCTATACTGGAAAGTCGACCCGCAGCCAAGCCAGCCAGCTGTTCATCCTCCTTATCGACCCACCTCCATGCTGGTCGACAAATGGGTACCTGGCTTAGACTGGCATATATATATACATAGAGGATACATGTACGTAGCACATATGACTTGGCCATGACTAGAACAACCCTGTGTTCGTAGCATTGCACCTGTCGTAAGAAAAAAAAAACATAGATAATAGTAATTGAGGATTGTAAAATGATCCAAAAACATATTGGCCATGTAATATTACTCGTGTATCTCTGCTGAAGTATTATAAACAGCGAATCAGAGCGAGGCCACCAGCTATTGTCGCCTGGGGTAGTTTACCACGATTACGATGGTTTTATTGCCCCCCCACCCACCTCCACCCCACAAAAATAGGAACAATGTGTATGCAACGCAGCATTCCGTCCGGGTATTGCAACAGTTTAATGGCCCACGCTGAAAAATATCACCACCACTAGGCGGTGAGAGGCTACGTTCCCTTAAATACTGGCCCAGCTCCACTATGGAGGCTGTGTGTGTGCGCCATGTATTTAGCCATCTTTACTGGGACCATTACAGTCTTGAGTCCCCCGATGCCCCAGAGACACTGAGGTCAATACCTCCTATAATGCATTTATCATTGAGTTTTCCTATCCTTATAATGACCTAATATCATCATACATATATACGGATATGCCATGCCCTATGGATAAATCGAGTGTCCATGATTTATTTATTTATTTATTTTTTTTTTTACAGCCAAAGCTTTCGTAACACAGAGGAGTACAGTGCGATAAATCTTGGCGGATACTGATGAAATGGACAGTAACTCTCAGGGTTAGAGGTAAATTCCATCCAGGACATGTAAACGATTGCAGTTTACGCTGCTGCTCGCCGTTTCATCGCATTGGAGACCATTATGTGTTAGGCAGCAAGAGAATTCAGAACCTTTCCATAATGTGCATTCTTTTTTTTTTCGTTGGGGCGAGGGTATAAGGTTGAATATATATACATATATGTATATACATATTTATATATATATACACATATGTATAAGGTGAATTGCACTGTAATGTAAGATTTACGAAGCCAGGAATAAAAAGTAAGAGTACTTAATTACTTATAAGTATATACGATATGATCTTGCCCAGAGAAAAGTAGGAAGTCAGATTTCTTATTGACACGTATTCTCAAATGACATATGTATGTATCCATGTATCTATATTTTGGTACCCGCACACACAGTGCAGGGTAGTGTAAAAGATGATATTACGACTGTGTTTACATCACACGATCCCTAATTCAGTCGACCAATTGCTTCCTCATTCCTAGAAACACCGTATGATCATCATAACAGTGTAATGCATCAACACAGATAATACGTAGACCCGCTAAATACACGATAACTTTCTCGCAAACCCGGAGCTCTGTTTCTTAAGCCAGATGTAACATCCATCACTCAATAGAGGTGAAACATACACAGTTATTTCAGGTGTGGCTAGACTTTATTTTTGGGGTTTTTAGAAGTTTGAACAAATCAGTAAAAGGTCTTCATCATTGGGGGCCCGCCTTTACTTAGCTCTATAGAAAACGGTTCTCGGGGAGCTTTGAAAGAAGCTTTCAAAGATTCCATAACGAAATTCCTTTTTCTAAAGATCTCTTAAAGCTCATAAAACGTGATGGGGACGAAAGTTGTGCCATAATCTTGAAGAAATGCTCAAGAAATGTTTCATTCTCTCAAAAAGAATTCAGTTTTATCGATTGCCACTTTTTTTTTCATTTTCTTTTTTGAATTTATTCTTTTCTCACTTTTTAGATTTATTCTTTTCTCACCTTTTAGATTTTTTTTTCTTTCCACTGCTCCAGCGTACTATCTTGACTGTCTCACACTAATGAATAAATCGTTTATCGTTTCATCTCAAGAAACGTCTTAACGAAGAAGAAACAGGATTGTATATATAGATTGATACACACACACACACACACACACACACACATATATGTATATGTATATATATATATATATATATATATATATATATATATATATATAATATATATATATATATATATATATATATATATATATACATATATATAAATATTATGCACATATTCAACTGATATCTAGTGCAAGACTTAGGAAACAATACGAATACATGCATTTCCATCGAAATATAAGTGTGAAAAAAGAGAGTATGATTCTGGGATATGAAAGCAACGAGTTATGCAAATCAAGTCAGGTGGAGAGAGTTATCACAAGGGCCAGGCAGGCAGGATGAATTCCAGCTTATTGCGCCAGATTCCAAACTCCCCAGCCTCCCCCATCCCAACCTCCAGCACCAACAGAGGCCGACCCAAAATTCTGAAACTCCTCTATATCCTCCAAACTCCCCCTAACCTCTCTGAACTACAAACTCCCCAGTATCTCCATCCACCAAACTCCCCAGTATCTCTATCCTCCAAACTCCTCCAACCTCTCTATCCTCCAAACTCCTCCAACCTCTCTATCCTCCAAACTCCCCAGCCTCTCCATCCTCCAAACTCTCAGCCTCCCCGATCCTAGTGCTTCCTTACCTCCACACCCTCTAAAACAACTCCCCAGCCTCACATCTGAAGCCTCACTTCCTCCCTCTCCCTCATCCTAGTCACAACCTGAACGAATTGGCTTTCTCTTCCTCCTTCATCTTCTAGCCTCCTCCTCCTCCTCCTCCTCATCCTCTATCTCCTCTTCCTCTTCTTACTCTTCCTCGTCTGTCCCATTTACCAGCTCTCTGCCACTACTCCCCCATCTTACTTATCGCCTCCGCTCCTCGCTGCATGGTGTCTTCCATACCCGTTTTTTGACCCGAAAAATCATCAAGATAGAAAAAAAACAACGACTCATTTTTCAGCAATATTGATCAGCCTTCTCCCTGACCACTACGTTATCTGTATGAATCACAATAGCTTTCTGTCTATCCTGTCTATCAAAGCATCTCGCCTGCCGTGTCGTCATACCTAAAGCCAGCTTTGGATCTATCATGGACAGACTTATGGAATACCTCATACTGTACGGAAGTTTATCTCGACCTTTCCACTGTTAACAGTGGCCCTTTCAGTTCGTCATCAGAACTGTGATTGGGGACTTGAAACAAAATTAGTTCCTATAGGGGAATCGTACCTATTATCCAGTTACGTGTAATTAGTAATTAGGAAAGGAGTTAATACCAGTGAATATATATATATATATATATATATATATATATATATATATATATATATATATATATATATATATATATATATATATATATTTTTTTTTTTTTTTTTTTTTTTTATACTTTGTCGCTGTCTCCCGCGTTTGCGAGGTAGCACAAGGAAACAGACGAAAGAAATGGCCCAACCCCCCCCCATACACATGTATATACATACATCCACACACGCAAATATTCATACCTACACAGCTTTCCATGGTTTTCCCCAGACGCTTCACATGCCTTGATTCAATCCACTGACAGCACGTCAACCCCGGTATACCACATCGCTCCAATTCACTCTATTCCTTGCCCTCCTTTCACCCTCCTGCATGTTCAGGCCCCGATCACACAAAATCTTTTTCACTCCATCTTTCCACCTCCAATTTGGTCTCCCTCTTCTCCTCGTTCCCTCCACCTCCGACACATATATCCTCTTGGTCAATCTTTCCTCACTCATTCTCTCCATGTGCCCAAACCACTTCAAAACACCCTCTCTGCTCTCTCAACCACGCTCTTTTTATTTCCACACATCTCTCTTACCCTTACGTTACTCACTCGATCAAACCACCTCACACCACACATTGTCCTCAAACATCTCATTTCCAGCACATCCATCCTCCTGCGCACAACTCTATCCATAGCCCACGCCTCGCAACCATACAACATTGTTGGAACCACTATTCCTTCAAACATACCCATTTTTGCTTTCCGAGATAATGTTCTCGACTTCCACACATTCTTCAAGGCCCCCAGAATTTTCGCCCCCTCCCCCACCCTATGATCCACTTCCGCTTCCATGGTTCCATCCGCTGCCAGATCCACTCCCAGATATCTAAAACACTTCACTTCCTCCAGTTTTTCTCCATTCAAACTCACCTCCCAATTGACTTGACCCTCAACCCTACTGTACCTAATAACCTTGCTCTTATTCACATTTACTCTTAACTTTCTTCTTCCACACACTTTACCAAACTCAGTCACCAGCTTCTGCAGTTTCTCACATGAATCAGCCACCAGCGCTGTATCATCAGCGAACAACAACTGACTCACTTCCCAAGCTCTCTCTTCCCCAACAGACTTCATACTTGCCCCTCTTTCCAAAACTCTTGCATTTACCTCCCTAACAACCCCATCCATAAACAAATTAAACAACCATGGAGACATCACACACCCCTGCCGCAAACCTACATTCACTGAGAACCAATCACTTTCCTCTCTTCCTACACGTACACATGCCTTACATGCTCGATAAAAACTTTTCACTGCTTCTAACAACTTTCCTCCCACACCATATATTCTTAATACCTTCCACAGAGCATCTCTATCAACTCTATCATATGCCTTCTCCAGATCCATAAATGCTACATACAAATCCATTTGCTTTTCTAAGTATTTCTCACATACATTCTTCAAAGCAAACACCTGATCCACACATCCTCTACCACTTCTGAAACCTCACTGCTCTTCCCCAATCTGATGCTCTGTACATGCCTTCACCCTCTCAATCAATACCCTCCCATATGATTTACCAGGAATACTCAACAAACTTATACCTCTGTAATTTGAGCACTCACTCTTATCCCCTTTGCCTTTGTACAATGGCACTATGCACGCATTCCGCCAATCCTCAGGCACCTCACCATGAGTCATACATACATTAAATAACCTTACCAACCAGTCAACAATACAGTCACCCCCTTTTTTAATAAATTCCACTGCAATACCATCCAAACCTGCTGCCTTGCCGGCTTTCATCTTCCGCAAAGCTTTCACTACCTCTTCTCTGTTTACCAAATCATTTTCCCTAACCCTCTCACTTTGCACACCACCTCGACCAAAACACCCTATATCCGCCACTCTATCATCAAACACATTCAACAAACCTTCAAAATACTCACTCCATCTCCTTCTCACATCACCACTACTTGTTAACACCTCCCCATTTGCGCCCTTCACTGAAGTTCCCATTTGCTCCCTTGTCTTACGCACTTTATTTACCTCCTTCCAGAACATCTTTTTATTCTCCCTAAAATTTAATGATACTCTCTCACCCCAACTCTCATTTGCCCTTTTTTTCACCTCTTGCACCTTTCTCTTGACCTCCTGTCTCTTTCTTTTATACATCTCCCACTCAATTGCATTTTTTCCCTGCAAAAATCGTCCAAATGCCTCTCTCTTCTCTTTCACTAATACTCTTACTTCTTCATCCCACCACTCACTACCCTTTCTAATCAACCCACCTCCCACTCTTCTCATGCCACAAGCATCTTTTGCGCAATCCATCACTGATTCCCTAAATACATCCCATTCCTCCCCCACTCCCCTTGCTTCCATTGTTCTCACCTTTTTCCATTCTGTACTCAGTCTCTCCTGGTACTTCCTCACACAGGTCTCCTTCTCAAGCTCACTTACTCTCACCACCCTCTTCACCCCAACATTCACTCTTCTTTTCTGAAAACCCATACAGATCTTCACCTTAGCCTCCACAAGATAATGATCAGACATCCCTCCAGTTGCACCTCTCAGCACATTAACATCCAAAAGTCTCTCTTTCGCACGCCTGTCAATTAACACGTAATCCAATAACGCTCTCTGGCCATCTCTCCTACTTACATAAGTATACTTATGTATATCTCGCTTTTTAAACCAGGTATTCCCAATCATATATATATATATATATATATATATGTGTGTGTGTGTGTGTGTGTGTGTGTGTGTGTGTGTGTGTGTGTGTGTGTGTGTGCATGATATATATATAGATAGATAGATAGAGTGTTGAACGACAATACTGAGACTGGCTTCTCAGATACTCCAGAAAAGTATTGATTTAAGGTCCTACACTTCGACAGCCTCACGAGAGACGTAAACTAAACACTAATATATTTCAGTGCCAGTTTCTCCCCCCGCGTGAAATTCGCTTTGGGCAACGGGAACGTTGTGAGTTGACAGGCAAAATCTTGTTAGCATACAGGAACTTGTGCAAAATAGAGAGGATTAATAGCTCTGGGTATATTTAACTCAGCGTCGGGGGCGGTGGGAGCGAGAGATGGGAGCGCTACTCTGTCATTCCCACATTCTGTCTGTCACTAATTGAAACGAAGGAAGATTATTGATTATCAATACATGATTAGGTGGAGGATTTGGAGTATGAATGGTAGGGACCCCATGTCACTTCCCTACAGTTCAGATGTACTTTGAAACTAGATTGGTGTCCGTTGCACAACCCCCTTCTGCACGCACCAGAGAAAAATAATCGTCGTAAGAATGAGTAATCCAGACTCAACGTCCACAGTGATTACAGGTGTGATCTTAACATACAAAGAGGACCTTTCTGACGAGATCTAGCACCTCTGTCTTTGTCTCCTTCTGTCTGTCCCCACCATGTCTCTCCCTCAGTAAGTCCCTCGTCTCGTTCTCACATAAGCTCAGAAATACCTTTTAGATATGAGCTTCTTCTGCAACTATACAGGGGTCATAGGTCAAGGGTCAGTACTTCATGATATTTCAGTCAGTGTTCATCATGCGTGGTATGTATATTAATCTTTCACATGACCTACATAATAGAGTGATATTGTGATGTGATTGTCTGTCCTTTTTCAAGGGGGGGAGTAAATATTACAGAATATTATACCATTACTCGGATAATATTCATGATCTTTTGTGCAAAGATTCTTTCTGCATAGGTCACGTAATGCCACTGACAATTAGTTATTCAGTAATGAACGTAAGCTAATAAAAAGACTAATCCTTTTAGTAGATGAAGGACTACGGTAGATCAATTAGCACTACCAATAGCTTATCGAAAATGATGTGCGAATATCATATTGATAACTCCTGCTAAAGAGAATCTCTAAGCAACGATTACAGGTAAACGTAAATGAGAATTAATGAGGTCCATTAAAGGGGGAGGAAGGCCAAGTGGTATCCTGCGTTTGCTCCTCAATTATCTTAACTCACTGCCAGCCCAAGTGTCAATTAAGGTGCGGGAGAAAAGTGCGGTCTGAGGACGATTAGATAATTATTTCACGTTCCCTAAATTTTCCATGAATATCGCTAGGTTGCAGGAGGAGAAGGAGGAGGAGGAGGGAGGGGGGGTGAGATGTCGTTCACGACAGAAGGTCAGAGATCTTTCACAAACACAGGTCATCAGTCTTTGATATCCCTGAAAGGTCACAGATTTTTGATAGACGCAGAGGTTCGGAGGCTTATGTCTCCTTTTTTTTTTTGATTGCTGAAGAAGGACGAAGGGTCTTTGAAGAGGATAGATGGACGAAGGGTCTTTGATGAATAGGGAAGGACACAGGGCAGTGGTTCGTGATAAGACACAGAGGCTCCGATGCCTTTGATGAATTCTCATCTGCGACCGACCGACCGACCTGAGGTCGTGATATGATATCAATCTTGACGGAATAACTCAAATGTTCGAGAGGAAAACGATTTAAGGAACATACATCTCACGAACTAGTAGTAGAAGACGATATTAGAACCTGCAGAACGTATCTTAACAGCAAGTTTACTTTTGATGAGTGTTCGTGAAATGCTGAGCCCACCTCACGGGAATAAGTGAATGCGTCGCTCTGTATACGTTCTGTTCTTACGATTGTTGAGGATGAAATGATAGCCTAAACACCGATGGACAAGAGAGTGAAACTGAGCATGATAGATTGATGGCAGAATGTCCGATACCCGTATAGTCCATTGCGTTGGGCAGGCGGGACTGAAGAATATGTTACATGAAAATCACACTTTTAAAAAGATAAGACACAAATCATGATAACCTGATGTGACGCTATGACTGAAATCGACAATAATATCTGTACAATATTCCTTGTTTGAGTTATTGAGACAGTAGAGTTTTCGTAGGTTGCAACGGTACGAGATCATTGAAGGGGATGGATTTGTATCTTTCTTATGCAAATAATATCCTTCTTCCTTCTCCCTATGGACTGAATTTTCTCTTCCATCTGAACTGAATATTATTATCACTCATTCTCTTTCTTCGTCTTCCTTCGTCCTCCTCTCCGTTATTTTGGATTTGTAGTCAGTTATTCTTCTTTTTTTTTCAATTACTTTAGCATTGATCGCAGCTTTTCTTCATTTCCTCTGGTTCCATCTCTGTTTTCCCCTGTCTCCTTCTCTGAACAGAGGGGGTCCGGCTACGCACGGTGTGTCCTCAGTATTTCCACCACAAATCTTGTTTTGAAAATATGCCATTGATTTCCCTTCCCTCATTTTCCTATAGCCGATATTCTTTCAAGTAGGACCTCGAGGAAAAAGAAAGTCAGGTCGTGGCAGCTCGTTTTTATTTTTCTTATTTTGTGGTCTCCATCCCACTCCGTCTGTTTGTCTGTCTGTCTGTGTCACCTTTCTCTCTCTCTCTCTCTCTCTCTCTCTCTCTCTCTCTCTCTCTCTCTCTCTCTCTCTCTCCATTATTTCACCTTCGTATCCCACGTCTTACCACCTTTTCCTATCTTTCTCTTCATCATATCCTATGTGTCCACCCTCCCCAAATCCTTACCTGTCAATAGCTTTTGGGTGAAAGAGGAGACAAAGACTTGGGAACAGCAAATGGTCCGGCATAAGGAGGTGGGAGAGGACATAACACAGAAATACCGATAATAACGCAATTATCTGAAATGAACTAAAGAGACGTACGGCGGCAGCGCTTGATAATGAATCAAAGACATTAGCGAAGATTGTCACGCGGGGATGTCAAGTGGAGAAGAGGATAAACAAAACATATTGCTACATATGAATGAAAATAAAGATACTGTGTGTGTGTGTATATATATATATATATATATATATATATATATATATATATATATATATATATATATATATATATATATATATATATATATATATATATATATATATATATATATGAACTTGCTTGTATATATCTGTATGCATATGTGTGAACGATGAAATGAAAAAGATACAGGTGTTTGACCTGATGAATATATCTGTTTATGCTCACAATGTGAGTAGCGCCTTGTGAAACATCTCCCCTGTGATCTTCCGTCACAGACACACTCCCTCTTTGGCCTTATTTTGCTCACGGACGAAACGTCTTCCGCAACAGGAATAGTAGAAGGCTGCTTGTCCACTCCTCTCTCTCCCATGGGCGTTGAGGGCGACATAGTTACCTCACGTAACACCACCAGTTGATGGACTGTTGAGGGAGAAGCGTGCCATCTGTTGCATTGTGTTATTGTTGTCGCTGTCGCCCTTACTGTAGTCTTCCATCATGGCTGTATTTTTTGTTTGTATTAGATATTCAGGGAAGGAAAGAGTGACTATGTGATAT
Source organism: Panulirus ornatus (assembly GCF_036320965.1). NCBI lineage: Eukaryota > Metazoa > Arthropoda > Malacostraca > Decapoda > Palinuridae > Panulirus > Panulirus ornatus. Next base: position 4,721,757 of record NC_092251.1, on the reverse strand, counting down.
TCACGCTCTCGCATTGTGTAAAGTCCATCTCACAAACGCCAGATCACTATTTCCTTTTCAGAAACTCCAAAGTACAATGGTATGAGATGATTACCCTGGAGGGAACTGGTAGTATGGCAAGATCAGCATAGCGGGTCCCTAAACACAAGTCACCCCGGCCCCGGTAATCCCAAACTAGTTTCTCGTATCCGACCCGACCCGACCCGACCCGACCCGACCTGACCCGACCCAGGAGATGGAAACTTCCTGTGAAAAGTTGGTAAGTGCGGAGATGTGTTAAGCCTGATCTCTGGTGGTGGTGATATCTCCTGACCAGGATGATAGAACTAGTGAAATGTAATGTTCTCAGCGGATCTACATCTGCTTTAGCAAAAAGGCAGAGATTTGCATATATAGAGGACATGCTGCAGAGCTCATATATATATATATATATATATATATATATATATATATATATATATATATATATATATATATATATATATATATATATACGCGAGATTCAGTGGCTGGGTGTGACGCTACCACACCCTCTTTATCGTATCCGTCACATCTCCTGCCAGCAGCAGGGCAGTTACGGTGAGAGAGACGTTCTCGTGTTAACGATGTACTGGAAATTTTCCGAGAGATTTTCCTCTTTTTATGGAGGCGTAATTCCAGAAATATGACGAGAGGAAAAAAAAAAAGAAATACAATATTTCTGGGAAGATACAACAGTGAAGGTGATAGGGTTAACTCTCTCATTTCATTTAGCTTTCCTTACAATCAGGAGGAGTCTTCAGTTTCTTAATAATATCCCAGGGAAAAAGGAGGAGGAGGAAAATAAAATGTTAATATACTCGACCAGATGCTATTTTTCAACCAACTAGGAAGCACCGCTAGACAGCTCGGGATGGGCTGGAGGAATGGGGGGAATGGGTGCTGAGATGGGTCTAGCCGAAGGGACATAAATGGTACGTCTCTAAGATCGGATCAACGATCACTTGAGGGAGGGAGGTACTCCTCGTTCGACCTGATTACAATGGGTTTACGAGTGTGTCGGGCTCACCCAGACGTCGAAGGATAAGACACCACCAACCAAATACACTGGTACGCCTCCTCCTTGTAAGAGAGAGAGAGAGAGAGAGAGAGAGAGAGAGAGAGAGAGAGAGAGAGAGAGAGAGAGAGAGAGAGAGAGAGAGAGAGATGCATATCATATGGCCATAGTACCTCCTCTACTTCGGTCTTTGCCTCAGCCATTCTGCATCGGAAAGTTACACTCTTTCTCACCCAGGGAGAGGCCTCAGATCAAGAGAATGGGAAAGAAGCGAGCGAAAAAGAGAGAGAAAATGGGTGTCTAACTCACTGCGAAGCGGTAGGGAGCCGGACAGCAATGAAGTGGGTGGAAAAAGGTTGAATGGTGGTTTCATGACGAACTGAAAGACGGGCGGGTAAATGACATAGTCTGGAATTGGGTTTGGATTGCGCGGGAAGTAAGTGGGAAGGTGTGAGAATGGAGCTGGATGGCTCCTGATGCAGATGGAAGTCTGTAGATGTAGATAGGAAATTGTGTGGGTGTCGATAGGAGGATATGAGGTTAGATGAAAGAGCGTGAATGTTGGGGGAAGTGTGTTGCTGTAGATGGCAAGAAGGTGGATATAGGGAAGTCCTTCTACTGTTAGGATTGCCTGGGTGGATAGATAGAGAGATGGGGGTTTTGTAAATGAAAAGCTGTAAACGTAAATGGAATAGTGTCGATTTAGATGGGAAGTAGTGTTTAGATAGGGGTGTATGGGCAGAGATTGAAGAGTACAGATATAGAGAGGAGGATGTAAATGTAGTTTTAGAAGTCTGTGTGGAGAGGGGAGAGTGTGAGTATTAATACGTAGGTGTAGGAGTGAACGAAATTCAAAGGATGGGTTAGTGCAGAATACGACATGAGGTAGATGGTAAACACGTCAGAGATGAGAAGGTTGGGTCCACATGAATGAGAGGATATGGAGAATGTTACTGAAGAGCTCAAGAGAAAGGTAATATATGATACATATGATATGAATATACCAGATAAAGGGAGATTTGATATACGAAAACCGCGCATGGCTTAGAATTATCCATTTTAATGCATACAAAAGCGAAGAACGGCGGGTCATCCAGAGAAATGTGTATATACCTTTTTCTTTTCATCATCACATCATCAGAGAAAGATTGTGAGAAGTCCCTACCTCCTGATTCAACAAGCTAGACCTGGCCTTGCTGGAGGACAAACAGACCAACCTCACCTCCGGAGCGAGCCGGTGAGAATCTGTGCTTTGTGGAAGCTTTTGGATAAATATGGTAAAGTGGGAAGAGGAGATGAGGAGCTGAGGAGAAGGAGGGGGAGGAGGAGGAGGGGGAGAAGGAGGAGAAGGGTGAGGAGGAGGAGGAGGAGGAGGAGGAAGAGGAAGAGGAGGAGGCGGAGCAGGCTTCCTTGGCTTCCTTGTGGTTCTGAGCATCATATACGACAGAGTCTGGAGTTTCCGTTCTAAGCGGTGAGTGAATGCAAGCTTAATGGTGCGTTGCTGAAAGCGGAGAGAAGTGGAAATGTAAAGAGGTCACGCTAAAGAAGAAGAAGAACAAGAAAAAAAGATTTTGGCTCTTTTGATGTGAATGTCTTCTAGAAATAGATATCTTTAGACTTCATATCTGTTGATCTTTCTCTTATTCTCTCTGTCTGTCTCTGTCTGTCTGTCTGTCTGTCTGTCTGTCTGTCTTGTCTGTCTGTTGAAATCAAAGCCCATTATATGAATTTATGATCAGTTAACACAGTATCCAGTACTTTATCGTATCATTTCCATCCACAAACCTCGACGTGGTTTCACGGCGTATTAGAGAAAAAAAAATATCAGCTAGTCTTTTTATATTAGCATATCCTAGTATGAGCATCATCAAGAGATCATTACATCTTAGGAGAAAAATAACCAACCTAGTCCCCATCATTTCAGTGTTTCCTAGTATATACCTCTGTACGAGACCACAGTGTCCTGGAGGGAAAAAAAATATATATATTGAGGCGCCACATAGTGCGTCTCCCGGTTTCTGCTGTGAACCGAGCCGCAATATAAAAGTTTTGTTCTAAGCAATGACTTTAAACTTTGGCTTAAGACTGAGAAGTTAAACTTGTAATTACAGTCCGAAAGAAAGAGACAGAGAAAGACACTTTGAGGAGGTGTGACATATACGTCTCTGAGGGTTGGAATCATCGTTGGGAGGTCAAGGTGTTCTTTATGTCAGAGGTTATGTCGAGGTCACGGGGCTGTCCTTGTGGTTGTTCTAGGATCTAGAAGATGTTGTAGGGATCAAGATGTTGGTGTCTGGGTCATGATGTTGGTTTGTGGGCCTCGATGTTGATGATGTATTTGATCACATAGTTCGTGTTCGGGTTACGACGTAGGATTTAAGGGGCCAAGATACTTGTTAGATCTGAAGAGTTACGTCAGGATGTTGGTACTTGAAAATAGGAGAGAAGAACTTTATCACAAGAGGCTAATCCTTCTCAGGACACAAGTTAAATAAGCATTCATGAACTGTAGTGTAGCGAGAGGCAGCGCCAGGAAAAGACAAAAGACCCCCTCATTTGCACATATCCAATCTCTAGCTGTCATACATATAATATACCGAAATCAAAGCTCTCCTACCGACTGCCAAGAAGCATTAGACCTCTCTTGTGTTTTCCCCTGACAGCTTCAGCGCGTCGCCCCTTGTATACCGCCTTCCTCCAATTTGCCCTATCACAATCACGTTTTACACCCTACTGCATGTTGAGGCCCGAGTCTATCATACCTATCCTATTCGTCAGCCTTTACTCACTCATCCTATCCACATGTCCAAGCCATTTAAGCACACCACATGCAACTCTTCCATACATAATCTCCATATTACTACACATCTTTTGCCCCACTGTATCTCATTAGATCGACCTTCCTCACACCACACGCTGTACAACACATTTCGTTTTCCACACATTCATCCTCCACCGTACTTTATATATATCTATCTAGGGATCATGGCTTACATCCATACAGCATCTTTAGGACCACTGCACCGTGGAGCATACTCGATGTTACCCTCCCACACTGTGACCTTTTCCTACCAAACGATATTTAACACGTCGAAGACCCTAGCCTACCTCCCTCCCTTCACCCACTCTATGACTTATTAAGGTACCAATGGCTCCACCCGTTTAAGGTAAAGTTTGGCACCGCCACCACCAGCCTGACGTGTGTATGTGTGTGTGTGTGTGTGTGTGTGTGTGTGTGTGTGTGTGTGTCCTTCCACTACCGCCACAATGAGCCTGACGAGTGTGCCCCACCACCACCACCGCCTGTGCCCCACCACCACCACCACCGCCTGTGCCCCAGCACCACCAGCAGCACCAGCACCAGCCTGACGAAGCAGCATGATGATGACCTCTGCGTCAGTATCTCGCCAGACGTGGTAGCGTGCGGACCTCAGGCCTCCGCTGCTGCTGCCGCCCACCTCCCTCCTGAGCGGCCAGCGACTCCCTCACCAGCCACAGTGTCTCCTCAACACAAACACACTCATCTCACTCACGGAGTGCGGAAAACACACTCACCTCTCGTAGATGGCGAAACATCAGTGAAAATGATACCTATAAGTGCTCAATCATGCCCCGATACTTTAACCAGCGAGTGATGCGAGCGATTGATTCCTGAGAACATTTCTAATTTGATGAAATCAGTTGTTTCTGTGGTCATATTTGGCTTGATAGCTATCAGTGTTGGAGATGTATTGTCCTCGCAATCGCCAAGTGGTCTGTGGTGATAACGAGGCGTGCAGAGCTTGGCTGTGTGAGTAGTCAGTTATTTTAAGGTGTCTGTCGATGTCCACTCTACTTCCCCAGGCATATTGCGGATAATTCTGTCCCTCTGTTTCCCCTTCTCTCTCACTCTCTTTTTCATGTTCATTACAAAGTTTAGAACATGGAGATCAAAATTCCCTGCATGATTTAATGTAAATGTTTCTTTTTTTCTTTCTTTCTTTTCCTGATTTTCTCTGCCAAATTCTCGCTCCTTCGTTTGAATCATCATCATTGTAAGTTAACGTTTAGGAATTTTCTATTTTTTACAGCACCACATTCATATTTTTCAAGTGGCGCTGGAATACCTGAGGAAAATTAAAAATCCTTGGCAGGAATTCTTTTGGAAAAATTATATGCCATGAAATTCCATCATTTTATATATATATATATATATATATATATATATATATATATATATATATATATATATATATATATATATATATATATATCACTAAGTCCTTCACCTTTACACCGTAAATATTTTCCTTTCCATTAAGACCTTTCTGAACACGTAAGTGGTTTGCACAATTACTCCACACTGTTCAAGACAATTCAATTCAGTTTTGGCACATAAGAAACTTGTTGTCTTAGTCACATCCATGGAAAGGTTACACTGCCCTCCTATCCCCATTGTTACGTCCAGTTCCCACGTCACACGCGTCACGCACCACCATCTTACATATATATATATATATATATATATATATATATATATATATATATATATATATATATATATATATATATATATATATATATATATATATGGAGCTTCACTGTCACACTGACCCTTGTCACGTCATACCCCCTCGTTCCTCCATATACAGTATTAGATGTCGTTGCTGATTTCATCTTATATTATCTACACTAAGCCCAACCATCACATGAATCCAGCAGGATATCTCACGTCGAATGATTTACATTGCTTGTCTTCCAGTAATACTATGGTCCAGTTGGTCTTAAATCAAGTCTTTTTATTTATTCATTTAATAAGTTTTTACCCTCTTTTAGTACATGAAAATCGATTGTTTATAGCAAAATCTATGTTTCTCTGACTTGAAAATTTGCTTAATATATTTTCTGTATTTTCCATCTTATAGATTAAGCCTCTTCTCTGTCTATTTCTGTCTGTATGTATGTCTGTCTTTCTCAATCCAAACTACATCCTCAACTTTGGAGTATAATCCAAGCTTTTCACTGATTTTCTAAGCTGTTCCTCTTCTTATCTTAATATTTCTCATCCTTATTCTTTATAACACCTTTGTTGAAAACACACATACACAGACTTCATTTACACTTTATATTTTTGTAGATTATCAAAATTCACATGGACTTAGTTTTTCATTAACATTTTTTTCCCGTTTCCAATATCCTAATATTCCTTCCTTTATTTCTCGATTCATTATTCAGCCTGGAAGATGAGATATCATTTAGTGAGACTTGAATCTTCGTTGTGTATCAACAAACACTGGATCAGAACTGCTACTTGCTAGCCTTATTTCTATCAGTTCCATGTTGGTATAACACTGGTGTCCCCAACACACAGTCAGTATCTGAAGAGCGGGTCCCAGTGGCATTGCCTTCCCCATATCTTTCAGGAGTTCCCTGTATTATCCATAAAACTGCCATCTTAGGAATTCTTTCCCCAAACTTTAGATGTATATTTCCCCATTCCTTACTGTCTTTTCGCTTATACTTTCTGAATGGTACGATTTCTTTCGTGGAAATGTGTACCAGGTCATATGGTTCATTGGGAATGCATTCCCATTTCTATACGCGTAAACATAAGCGGAATGGGTTTAACCTTTGAACAAACACTATGCAAACCTCTTATACACGTTCTCCTAGTATCTGATATCCCTTATCTGAACGTAGATGTAGTATCTTGATGTAATATCCTTTCACTTATCAGGAGATACGGAGTAAATACTTTCACGTTGTCCAAACACACCATATGTTATCTTATGTCAACATGGTGGATATGGCGATACATATCCATGACCTAAGTGATATACATTTGTAGAATAGTACTTCCCTGAAATGGAAAGGACACAAAAAGACACTGATTTAAGAAGTCTTTTGCTGATAAAAACAGCTTGACACACACACACACACACACACACACACACACACACACACACACACACACACACACACACACACTCACTTCCTTTTACGATTAAGCATTAAATCTACTCCCAAGCTTTTTTTTTTTTTCCAGACCTTTGGTCACAAAGGCTCTGGTCAGGTCCAGTACTGGAGGCCCACCAGCTACCTCAACACATTGCCTTACGAACCATTTCAATGTTTTACATCCTTTGTAAGGGGGAAAAATCGCTGGGATCTAACCACTATCATTTCAATTTTTTTTATTAATTCTCTCTCTCTCTCTCTCTCTCTCTCTCTCTCTCTCTCTCTCTCTCTCTCTCTCTCTCTCTCTCTCTCTCTCTCTCTCTCTCTCTCTCTCTCTCTCTCTCTCTCTCTCTCTCTATATATATATATATATATATATATATGTATATCACACAATTAACTATCACTGCAGCGTTAATGACGAAACTAATTACTTGGGGCAAATCTAAACGAGATCACCTAAAGATATCCCCATGCAAAGGAGACATTAGGACTCGTAACTGATAACGTAATATGAGTGACGGTATCTGTTTCATCACTTCTGATTACGTATCTTACACTGCACAATAGATATGGTCAAGAAAAAAATATATATATATATCATAGCACAAGAACACACTTATTCATATCTTTGTCATTCTATTCTTTCTTTTTTCCTCTGAAAATTCCTCTGCAGTGCTTTGTTGACAGGCCCGAGATGGGATGAATTTTTTTCCCCTCTGTATCACAGTTTGTTCCACGAACACTAGACATCGTACAGCGTGTTCCAACAACAGCTTACATGTAGCTTGTAACATCACTGGCCTCACGTACCACCTTCCAACAGTAGCTTCATTACGGCAACTCCTGACAACAGCCTCACAACATCCTCACGTACCTTCTTCCCGTAATAGCCTCACAACATCCTCACATACCCCCTTCCCACAATAGCCTCACAACATCCTCACGTACCTTCTTCCCACAATAGCCTCACAACATCCTCATGTACCTCCTTCCCACAATAGCCTCACAACATCCTCACGTACCTCCTTCCCACAATAGCCTCACAACATCCTCACATACTCCCTCCCCACAATAGCCTCACAACATCCTCACATACTCCCTTCCCACAATAGCCTCACAACATCCTCACGTACCTCCTTCCCACAATAGCCTCACAACATCCTCACGTACCTCCTTCCCACAATAGCCTCACAACATCCTCACGTACCTCCTTCCCACAATAGCCTCACAACATCCTCACATACTCCCTCCCCACAATAGCCTCACAACATCCTCACGTACCTTCTTCCCACAATAGCCTCACAACATCCTCACATACTCCCTTCCCACAATAGCCTCACAACATCCTCACATACTCCCTCCCACAATAGCCTCACAACATCCTCACGTACCTTCTCCCCACAATAGCCTTACAACATCCTCACATACCCCCTTCCCACAATAGCCTTACAACATCCTCACATACCCCCTCCCCACAATAGCCTCACATAGTTTGTTAAAACAGAAGCCTCATGTGAGCTTGTACCAACAACCGTCTCACATGGTTCGTTCCCACAACCACCTCACATAACTTGTTTTCGCCAACAGTCTCACATAACTTTTTTCCAACAGCTTCACATGGCATATTCCACCAGCCTCCCTCACATACCTTATGCAACCTGCGTGTTTAACATAGCAGCACCAGCGGCTTAGCATATCCCGTTCCTCCTACACTCCCTTGATTCATCAACATAGTCACATCATTCTGTGGAAATATCAAGCCAAATTGAGCAACAGAATCACTGATGAACTTGATCATGAATTGTACAAATACTGATTTCGATAATCATTTTTCATTTCTGTGTACACAGAGGAGAAGCATGATTACCTAAAGGACAGACGATAGTCGAAGTGACCCATCCATCTATAAATGGTGAAAAGGAGAAATGATGATGATGGAAATTGGACTCGTACGAACAAACAAGCACTCCAGTGGTTATAGTTTCCCCCGATAGGATAATGCTATCACACAGACAACTATAGACGTTAACTATAGCAGTAGAAAACTACCAGGTCACGCAGAAAAAAAGGAAATGAAGATGGCGTTGGTGATGAACGAAGTATGAACAAGAAATAGAGCTGCTTTGGTTGAGTTGGTATCTGTGTCCCTCCTCCTCCTCTCTAGTGCCCCTGTTTCCTCCAGCACCTTTGTCCACCTCTCTCTCTCTCTCTCTCTCTCTCTCTCTCTCTCTCTCTCTCTCTCTCTCTCTCTCTCTCTCTCTCTCCCCGCCATTCTACGTGCTCTCTTCTCTCTCTATCTTCGCTAAGCTCTCCTTTTTTCCGTGTCATTTTACCTCTTCCTCTCACCAGCTCCTTTTCTGCCTTTATTTTTACCACTTTTCCTTCCCGTCCCTTCCTCTTTTTCTCTCTTTCTCTCTCTCTGTCCTTCTCCTTCTCCCTCACTCTCTTTCCTACATTAACAATTCCATCCTCTAATCTATTAGCACACAATTCGCCCCCATCTAACTCCTCTTTCGGTCTCCCTCTCTTTTTTTTTATTACTCTCTCTCTCTCTCTCTCTCTCTCTCTCTCTCTCTCTCTCTCTCTCTCTCTCTCTCTCTCTCTCTCTCTCTCTCTCTCTCTCTCTCTCTCTCTCTCATCCCTCCTTGTCCTTCAGAGGAGGAGACAGAGTGGTTGGTAAGAAGAGCAGGTTGGGCTACTAACGGAGAGAGGAGCACCACCACACGCTGGCCTCCTAAGGGTCAATATGCTGGCCACTACGGGATGTCTTGACTACTTATTGACCCTCCTCCTAGCCTGCACGACTCTCCCCTCTTCCGTTAACGGTAAGTGACTGAGGATGTTACGTCTGTTAACAGTATCTCAACAGTTATTGTGTTTGTTGATGGGGGAAAGAATAGCACTTTCTCGTTCTCCGGACTGAAATATAGAAAAGATGCTTTACTGACTTTGTTTCTTGATAAATCATTGTTCCCTTTCCCATCATCATGATCATTATGAGGATTTCTATTATCATTATTATCATCATCATATCTCTTGTCATTATTTATCATCATTATCATCAACGTCATTATCATTATCATTGTCCATATGTTGTACATCGGTCCCCTGATTGATGTATTTGGCAAACCTCGTATTCATAGAGTATCTAACTATTTTGGCATTGATACTGCATTTTTCAAGAGATAATTTAAACTGTCATTTGTTTTTTATCATATCCGTTTTCTTTTCCATCTGTCAGGGGAGCGAAAGATTGAATCAGTCCATCACTACTTTTTGTGCACCAGTTCAGAATGAGGAACGAACCATTCCATAAATATCGTAAATTCACATCAAGAGTGAGTGTTTGACCCTCAGAGATGTAAGAACAGACTGATTTATCTCGTGATTAGAGACTAAATGATCTTGTTGATGGAATTCGCTATAGACTGCGAAGCATAAAGCAGTTTAGAACCAAAATTGACGGGGATGGCTTTGCTGACCCCATCAAGGGTGGTAATAGTCTCTATTAATAGTTGTGATGATGGTGGAGGGTGATGAGACGCTTAAGGGGTTGAGCAGTGAAGTGACGATGAGGAAGGAGCGAGAGATAGTCAGGGCAATAGGGATGTTAAAGGGGATATGGATTGTGGTGTCGAGGGGGTTGAGTTAAATGTTGAGAGACATTATGAGAAGTGGTACTGAGGTGGAGAGATAGTGGGAGGGACGGGATCTGAGGGTGATGGAAATATGGAGGATGTGATGTGATGAAAGGACGAGTCGGAGAGAAGGACTGCAAGGGGTAGGAGGCTCGTGTAGAGGATGAGGGGACTCGATCCTACACTGGGTAGTGTTAGATCTCACTTCTTACCACCAGGTTGTGTTGTGGGTGATACGTCCAGGGGACGGCTGTCTGTGGTAACCCATAGGAGGGATGTTAATCGTGTGGCCAGGAGGATGCTCTTCGTCTTTGGTATGAACGAAGGGAAGTTTGTATTTCCGACACCAGCGGGTGATGTTGTTGGAAGGTGTCGAAGTGGAGCTGGTTTTTGTGGCAGCCAGAGTAGGGAGGCATATCCTTAGGACACTCAGGGTATAGAGCTGCTCTTGTTACCACAATAATGGTGCTATTATCGGTATGGTTACAGGGAGGCTGCAGGCTCTCCCTCCTTTGTGGAAAGGGCTTTCCTGTAGTATGACCGCAAGGACGATATTCTTTTTTTTTTTTTACAAGATCCTAAGTGAACGTTTCATATGATAGGACTGAAAGCAAGGAAAGAAAACATAGGAACCTTCCTAAGGTTACCAGCAATGTTAGGAAGAGTCAGTCTGTTGGTGCTGGCCAGCCCTCAATCCAAGACACAAATTGCAATTGAAGTTGGATTGGCTAACATATCTCTCTCGTGGAAGTAATCGCTTCAGCCTACCCAGCTCTGGGTACGAAAAATATACAACTATTGTAATTCCTTGCAAACGTGGTTGTTACGTGTAACTAATTCCTGGACGAGAAACAACTCCAACGAGCTAACTTCTAACTACAGTAGTTGTGACGTCTTACCCACTACTTCCAGAACTGGGCCGGATGATTTACTGGAATGAGTGACACACCCTCCCTCCTCACTGCAGTCTCATGAGGCTCCTGCGTCTTAACTTCGTTATGTCCGGCGCCCCACACGTCTTCATTCACGTCTCCTTCATTTGTAACGATAGATGATAGTGTGATAGGGTGTACCGGAGTGCGGCAGGCTCTCCCACACTAGCAATCGTTACTTTTAGCAGGGGACAAAATTGGGGTTTCCGGTTGGTGAAATAAACTCCTATTTGGTCAGTGTTCTTGTGTGAGTAGCTCCAGGGGACGTGTTCATTGGAGCATTTCCCTCCTGGTGCCCATCGGGAGCTATGTACTTGCTGGAGGCAGGAAGGGATAGAGGACGAGAGACGGGAGGTAACTGTAATTTCGAGGGGTGATTCCAGATAGGGAAACCCTGATTTTTATAACAGAAAATAGCATGGAAAATGAACTTAGGGGCTTTAGGTGTAGCGGGAATGAGTTAACAGATGAACAGAATTAAAAAACGGGATAACTTATTCGTTGCTTAACTTGAGTATACTTAGTCTTATTCCGGTCTGGGTGTTATCATATCCTATTTTTTTTTTTAAAGAATGACTATTTCAAAATGACTCTTCCCCTCATTAGAGTAATTATTCAGTTGTATATGACCTGAAGTGCAGATGTTCAAGCTGATACATCTAGTCAAGAGGGATGGATATAACTCAATCTGTTTTTCTTTTTTTATAAGAAAAATGCAAAGCATTAATGATAATTAATACAGGATTATTAAATGAAGGATATCTTGTTTACCTGAATTTGTTGACATGTCATCTAGGTGTAGGGTAGTAGCATTTGTTTAACGCTTTATGGTCTGTTCAGTGTTCAGTCCCATATGTTCACCCAGAGTCATGCCCTGTACCATATGCTGTCCTGAAGTCGTGCTCAGACTCATATCCTCACATGAACTCATGGTTAACATGCTCTCGTGATGTTATGCTCAACCTCATAAACTCACCTGAATTGGCATTCGATCTCATACCTTCGTCAGAAATCATTGTGGGATCTCATGTCTCGCTGAAATCATGCTAAGACTCACAATACTCTCCTTACCTCAAGCCAAGCAGACTTTATACTTTATTATTTGTGGAGTCGCTGGCTACCATTATGAGCATGTTCAGTAGATTATTGGCATCTTGTTACAGAGAAAGAGCCTTCAGGTAGTGATGAGGGATGGGACATACATCAAATGACTATCATATCAGTAATCACCTTGTGAGATTAATCGATATACCATGAAAAAAAACCCAAGCCGATGAGGACTCAAGTATGCATGACTCGCTGACATTTTTTTCCCTCTCAGTGTTTAATAAGTTCGTTATAACACGAGTCTCAGTTAAACGATGAGGGTGGCTTACGTTCGGTGGGTTGTTCACGACACAGCTGCCAATCAGGGGAGAGGGTACGTGACACAGGGCAATCAGTACACCGGGTGAAGTCTTCGATCAGATTTGCTTAGCAGTAGAGAAGAGAAGGGACTTCCAGAGGGGGTAAAGAGGGTATATGTCTAAAGCAAGGAGTGTTCCCTGTGGAAACAAAAAAAAAAGAAAAAAAAAAGATCCATTTTGCTACCGTGTCTAGCCCTTGAGTTACGTTCTCTCTCTCTCTCTCTCTCTCTCTCTCTCTCTCTCTCTCTCTCTCTCTCTCTCTCTCTCTCTCTCTCTCTCTCTCTCTCTCTCTCTCTCTCTCTCACTGGGACCTCCTGAGGCGACCTGCAGGGGTTAAAGTACGCCACCTGCCTGCTTCCCCCTGGTTGGGTCGTGTCCGTCACGGGCACTGTACGCGTCCGACGGTGACTGAAATGAAGCACGACATCTAATGCGACAGCTGCTACGTTATTCCTGGAGTCGTCTGGATCGTAATTGATTTTCTTTTTTTTTTTTGTTTATCCCAGTTGCGTCACGGGTAAGGTATCTGGAGTCGTTGATTTGTGTACTTTTAATTTTCCTGTTTGTTTGTCTGTTTGTCTGTATGGCTGTCTGTCTGTCTCTGTCTGTACATCAGTATCGCATTTTATTAATCGTCTAGAACAGCTTGTCCAATCTTGAACAGAAAAAAGATATGAATATATACGTATATTCCTATGAGTCCGCGGACTCCTGGGAATATACTTGATCACGCGCAAAATTGTGATCCTATCCAATATATATATATATATATATATATATATATATATATATATATATATATATATATATATATATATATGTTGGAAAGGATCACAATTTTGCGCGTGATGTTTACCAAATGGCGTCCTAGCTTCGTCTCTTCGATGTATATCAACTGACTGTTATATTTCTGTCTTGTGTCTCCCCTGATAATGTGATTATTACACGCAAGTGCACTTGGGAACTTTTCGTGTTTCATTTTCCCCGTGGACTCTTAGGAATATATATATATATATATATATATATATATATATATATATATATATATATATATATATATATATATATATATATATATATATATAAAACAGTCTCTTTTTGCGAGTGTGTCTATCAGCATTATGATTTAATCATGACTAACACAGCCTGATTAATCTAGCTACACAGAGTGGTTGTATAGAACTCTAGGCTTTAACACCAGTGAGGTCAAAAGTTCACGAGACACACAGGAAGTCATTTGCTCGGTAACAAACGCGGAGATTAATCAGGTGTGAGAGGACTTTAATCACCGTGAGTAGGCGACTACACAAACATCCCCCTCCCCCCCTACCCCTCCATCCTCGACCGGATTGCACTGGACCAGCCAAAGAACCTTTGCGCGCGTCGCACATGACCAGAGACGTCTCGCACCAGCGGGTTTATTCGTGGGATGAAATGTCTCGGGACAAACTTTCTCGTGATCTCTACTGTCGCTGGCAGGACAGACAATTACACTTTGTTTTTTTTTTTCCCCCGCCCTCCCCCTTCCTGAGGAAGTGCAGAAGTGCCTCGCGATACATGAGAACAGAGACGAGGCTGACACACACACACACACACACACACACACACACACACACACACACACACACACACACACACGGTGGCTGGGGCGAACAACAGACCTATGATGTAGATGTCTTTAAAAACAAAAGAATGTTCAGGGACAGCTTGAAACAAAAGTACTTTAGATGTGATAGAACGTTTTTTTCCCTATGTATGGAAAACCATCCTGTATTATTACATAACCATTTGTGTCTAAGGCTGAAAACAGTAATCGAGGACGTATATGTTTCTGTTTAAAGGTTCTGTGAGATCAAAAAATGCTTTAGGGATGATATGGAGGAACATATATTGGTTACAACAATTGTCTTTGTAGGTTATTCTCTCCTTCCGATCTCACGGATGATTACAAGATATTTCTTTCGTGATCAGTTTGTGTTTCCTTTCACTTCTATTCACTGATTATTGTTCTCTCATTCACCTTATCTCAAAGTAAATCTAGAGACGTTCACTTTCCAAACCGGCTTCGTCATACAGATGGCTCTACAAGGGATATATTATATATATATTATATATATATATATATATATATATATATATATATATATATATATATATATATATATATTTTCCCTGGGGATAGGGGACAAAGAATACTTCCCACGTATTCCCTGCGTGTCGTAAAAGGCGACTAAAAGGGGAGGGAGCGGGGGGCTGGAAATCCTCCCCTCTTTTTTTTTTCTTTTTTTTTTTTTTCCAAAAGAAGGAACAGAGAATTGGGCCAGGTGAAAAGGCCCAGTCCTCTGTTCTTAACGCTACCTCGCTAATGCGGGAAATGGCGAACAGTTTGAAAGAAAAAGATATATATATATATATATATATATATATATATATATATGTATATAATGTCTTTGAGATCTTATTTATGATAGTGTCTCAGCTATGACTTCCAGTCTTCCTATAGTTTTGACAGAGGTTGAGTGACCAGTCAGGTTTGGCTGCCATCTATTTCTTTGTTTTAATGGACATTGGATTACATTCCGGTGGGATTGGATCCTATCCTCTGGGAGTCACCGTTGCTACGTTGTCTGCGGCCGTGAATGGACGTTCTTAATTAGTCTTGAAATGACAGTTTATGGCTACGCGGTCAGTTTCATCTGTAGTCGAACGATGGTCAACTCTCACTGTTTGAGTTAGGTTAGGTAGATAGGTAGATGTGTGGGTGTGTGTGTGTTTGTAAAAATACCTATTTGTAATGGACAGGCTAGCTTTCTAGAAATTATAGCGAGTTTATATATATATATATATATATATATATATATATATATATATATATATATATATATATATATATATATATATTCATATATCGGTTTTTGTTCAGAGAGTACGCTGCTTTTATTTCATTCTTTTCGATATATCATTAAGTCTTAAGATTTTCCCATCCATCCTTCCACGATATATTGTCGTCTTTTCTCCAGTGTTTTATTTCCTTGAATTTCTCTAAGGCTTTAGGTTTCCAGGCTTATTGCTGCCTTCATTTCCTCTGCTCACCAACATTTCTGCCCCAGTTTTCTGTCTCTGTAAATCTTCACTCTGTATTCTTTTTCACTTCGTTTCTTGTAGGTCTACAGCCTCGCTAAATACGAAAGGTACGACCTGCTTGTTGCGTTACAGAGGTGATGATTGTTAAGTACATGACCATCATCGTAGTGGATAACAACCAATTAACCAATAAGAGGCCATGAGTCGAACTGATGGCCGCAGTTATTGCAAGAGCCCCCTGAAAATTGCCAATCAATTCTTTGAGAATCAAGAGGAAATATCTTATGCCATTGTAAATTAAGCAATATATTACAGGAGCCAATATGATTATCATACCTCAAGATCATATCTACATTCGTGTCTATACGAAACGCATTTTCAAGAGAGGGAAATTATCCAACATAACACGTCTGAAACCGTCGTATCATTTTGATTCCACCATAACACCATCATTTATTGCACTCATACTTTTATCAGGTATGATTACCATGTTGGCTTTATAAGAATCATTCTGCTCTGATACCTTTCACATTTGCTCGGAAGCAATTACGAAAATTTAATTTGAAATTCAGCATATTTGAATGATTTTTTTTTTGTATAGAGTATGAGAGAAGCAAATATGAATAGACTGATTTTCGGATGAAAATAGCCCCACCCTTTATCATACAGGTGTATGATCATCATCCTACAGGTGTAATACAGTATGTATATACTGATAGATATGTTGTGGTATACATTATATTGTCGAGATAGAATGTATGATATGTTGGTCTGGTGTAGCATACTCTGTTTTGGTATGATTCAATATGCATTATGTTGGTGAGATGCAGTATACATTATGAATGTGTGGTATGATATATGTAATACTGGTGAGAATATAAGCCATCAAGAGGTTAGAGTCAACTAATGACATATATATATATATATATATATATATATATATATATATATATATATATATATATATATATATATATATAGGCATGTGTACGTGTAGGAAGAGAGGAAAGTGATTGGTTCTCAGTGAATGTAGGTTTGCGGCAGGGGTGTGTGATGTCTCCATGGTTGTTTAATTTGTTTATGGATGGGGTTGTAAGGGAGGTAAATGCAAGAGTCCTGGAAAGAGGGGCAAGTATGAAGTCTGTTGGGGATGAGAGAGCTTGGGAAGTGAGTCAGTTGTTGTTCGCTGATGATACAGCGCTGGTGGCTGATTCATGTGAGAAACTGCAGAAGCTGGTGACTGAGTTTGGTAAAGTGTGTGGAAGAAGAAAGTTGAGAGTAAATGTGAATAAGAGCAAGGTTATTAGGTACAGTAGGGGTGAGGGTCAAGTCAATTGGGAGGTGAGTTTGAATGGAGAAAAACTGGAGGAAGTGAAGTGTTTTAGATATCTGGGAGTGGATCTGTCAGCGGATGGAACCATGGAAGCGGAAGTGGATCATAGGGTGGGGGAGGGGGCGAAAATTTTGGGAGCCTTGAAAAATGTGTGGAAGTCGAGAACACTATCTCGGAAAGCAAAAATGGGTATGTTTGAGGGAATAGTGGTTCCAACAATGTTGTATGGTTGCGAGGCGTGGGCTATGGATAGAGATGTGCGCAGGAGGATGGATGTGCTGGAAATGAGATGTTTGAGGACAATGTGTGGTGTGAGGTGGTTTGATCGAGTAAGTAACGTAAGGGTAAGAGAGATGTGTGGAAATAAAAAGAGCGTGGTTGAGAGAGCAGAAGAGGGTGTTTTGAAATGGTTTGGGCACATGGAGAGAATGAGTGAGGAGAGATTGACCAAGAGGATATATGTGTCGGAGGTGGAGGGAACGAGGAGAAGAGGGAGACCAAATTGGAGGTGGAAAGATGGAGTGAAAAAGATTTTGTGTGATCGGGGCCTGAACATGCAGGAGGGTGAAAGGAGGGCAAGAAATAGAGTGAATTGGAGTCATGTGGTATACAGGGGTTGACGTGCTGTCAGTGGATTGAAGCAAGGCATGTGAAGCGTCTGGGGTAAACCATGGAAAGCTGTGTAGGTATGTATATTTGCGTATGTGGACGTGTGTATGTACATGTGTATGGGGGGGGGGGGGTCCATTTCTTTCGTCTGTTTCCTTGCGCTAC
Source organism: Panulirus ornatus (assembly GCF_036320965.1). Classification (NCBI taxonomy): domain Eukaryota; kingdom Metazoa; phylum Arthropoda; class Malacostraca; order Decapoda; family Palinuridae; genus Panulirus; species Panulirus ornatus. The sequence continues at coordinate 4,703,614 of NC_092251.1, read as the reverse complement.
CTCGCAAACGCGGGAGACAGCGACAAAGTATAAAAAAAAAAAAAAGAAAAAAAAAAAAAAAAATATATATATATATATATATATATATATATATATATATATATATATATATATATATATATATATATGATATATACTGTGATTTGAAGGATGCTGTTAAACCCCCAGAGAAAGCTTGCATTGTCTTAGAATTACCTTGAAGGCCTGAAGGCAATGTTCAGGTTGTTTTCCCCCTAACTGCTGGTTACCAAAACGATGTCGTTGGCCTTACCGTTCCCCGGTGGTCGACAGGCCCTAAAGCCGAAATAACCATCCAACCAAGGCACGGGGGAAGGGGTAGGGGGGTGGGGGGGGGGTTGGATGGAGTGGTAAAGGAGGCTGCTACTCAGCCCTACTCCCTCACACATTACCTACACAGACCCAGGATTTAGAGGCAAGGTGGTAGAGAGTGGATACCTCTCTCTCTCTCTCTCTCTCTCTCTCTCTCTCTCTCTCTCTCTCTCTCTCTCTCTCTCTCTCTCTCTCTCTCTCTCTCTCTCTCTCTCTTCCTCTCTCTCCATTACCACTCCTCCATCAGTGAATTGTTTAGTCCTATGAGAGAAGGATCCGACGCACAGACAGCTCCCTGAGGAAGAGAGACTCATTTCCTGGGTTAAGGATTAAGGTCCCTTAACCATCCATACACATGTCCAGCCACGCTCCCCCTGGAACACTTGGAAGTTAGTGGGGGGAGACCCGCCCTCATACCTTAACCTCAAAGGCTCGTTTTGCTCTGCAGTGTATATGACGACTATCCCTAGAAGGGTCGGGGGATGTGGCCGCCCATCCCTCCCACCCTCTCCCTATTCCCATCAGTAATAGGATGAGTAGTGGGAATGCCCCTCCTGGCCCACGCCCCCCACCTCCCCAACACGATTCTGTAATATGTATCAGAATGGGTTGGGGTCTATAGCCCCCCCCTCACCGCCCCCCCTCCCCTCCTCACCCCACATTATCACGGTGGAAGGTGGGTAGGGGAAGAATGAGGCCCCTCACACTCGCCCGGCTTTGTTGTCTGAGAATACACATGGAGGAGAGGCTAAGGAGGAGGAGAAGGTCTTGGGAGGATAGAAGACCTGAGGACCTAAGGAGAGAAGGACTGAGGGAGGAAAGTGTCAGGTAGGGAGGAGTGATCGAGTATGACTTTACTGGAGAATAGAAGGAGGGATACAGGCGAGGACAAGTAAGGTAAGGAAGACATGGGACGACGGGGGAAGAGAAATGAGTGACTGGTGACGTGGATGACTGAGGTAGACCTCAAGGACACGGTGGAATATATAGAAGGTCTTGGTGGGGGTGAAACGTCTGGAGGAGGAATGATTAAGGTACAGAAGAAGGATTCGACAAGGTAGACATCTTGAAAAAAGGAATGGCAGTCAGTGGAGGGACGAATGACAGTCAATATGATAATAAGATTAGGAATTGTTTACACATAAGTTCATACAGTACTTTTGAAACACAAGAGAAGTGTAGAGTGTTGGTGCAAAACACTGCAAGGAGGAGGAAACAAGGACTGTACGCTCATAAGGATCTCTAGGTGACTATATACTAGAAATTAGACCAAGAAGACTGTACCAGCCGGATGGTATATGATGGGACGTGTGTGTGTGTGTGTGTGTGTGTGTGTGTGTGTGTGTGTGTGTGAGCTTCAATGGCTGTTGATCGAAAATTAACAACAACCATCACCCAATATATGCTGACGTATAGACGCCTGTCGTGGAAGGATCATTAGTTCGTAGTGAGTCAGATCCATGAAATAAACACAGATGGCAAACGAGGCCTGTGATTGGCCAAGGGAACAATCAATCATCAGCGTGGATGTCTGGTCCAAGTGGAGAGTTGAGAGACGAAGAGACCAATCAGCAACTGGGCTTCCTGAACACAAAGGAGATTACGTTTTGACAAGTCCACCATTGATTAGCTCAGCTTATCTGATTTACATTCATGAGTCTGGACTTATGTGTTTCCCCTGCTGGTTCGGGTCTGTGAGCCTGTGGGTGGGTGGATATGGGTTTGTGAGTGTGTGTGTGGGCGTTAGTCTTTATGGGTGCGGATGTGGGCGTTCTGGGCGTGTGGGTGTGAGTTTTGTAGTAATATGGATGTGAGTTTGTTAGCGAGCGGATGTGAGCTTGTTGGCGTGTGGATGTGAAATTGCAGACGTGTGGATGTGAGTTTCTGATTGTGAATGTGAATTTGCAGACGTGTAGATGTAGTTTCTGAGTGTGAATGTGAATCTGTAGACGTGTGGATGTGAGTTTGAGAGGTGGATGTGGGATTTTGAGCTTGCTGATGGGCGCTTGGACTCCTGGAGGTCCTGTATATGTGTCGGAAACGTGTTTGAAAAGTCCTGTGTTTATATCAAGTTACATTGATATTTCATATTAGTATATACTTATGTGTATCAGGACATACAACAGTACTTACGGAATAACATGGACGCGAGAGAACGCACCAACGTGAGATAGAATGGGTCGTGACAACAGCAATGTAATATACACACCAATGTCTCCCCAGTCATTCAACCCCTCGCCCACAACCCGTTACCTTACACCAGGCTGCCTTGGTGGCTGGCTTCCCGGCGCTCCGTCCTGCCAGGCAGACGTTGTTATACTCGCGTCCTCACGTCTGCTGCTGTTGTCTGCTGCATACAACACCCTCCCTTGCAATTCCCCTCACGCTCACATCTCTCTCTCTCTCTCTCTCTCTCTCTCTCTCTCTCTGTCTCTGTCTCTGTCTCTGTCTCTCCGTCTCTGGAGATCTCCCCTTACCTCCGCGTCTCCACGGAATATCCATTCACACACTCACGTCTCTCCAGCATCCTCGCTCACATACCTTATCCAGTGCCTCTTGTGGATAAACCTTTGCAAATCTCCTTTCATCAACCTTTACCTCCATTTCCCCGGGCCTATTCTCTCGCTTTCGCATTTACCTCTCGTCCATACTTCAATATTCCTTACAGCCAGCTCCCTCCAGCCCTGTTCATCATGCCCATAGTTCTCCTACATTTTCCCTTTACTCTCAAACCTCTCTGGTTTTACCTCTAAGGCCCACATCAGCGACTTCCCACCGCAACGAACGAGGCAAACGGGAGTTTCCTGCTAAGTGCGACAGAGAGATTCCACTTTCCATGGGATGTCTGATGCAGTCTGGGCAGTAGACTTAAGATCCTGGCGTGAATGGTTATGTTCAGTAGAGCCAGTAACATAATACTAACAGTGAAATGTATGATGATGAGGGCGTGGGAGTTCGAGCGTTGTAGAAACCCCCCCTTATGTATGAACGTAACCAAATGATTACAGTGTAATCATATGTCTATGCACCGTATCATTAGAGGACTTAGAAGTAATTCTGTAATTACGTCTTATCGTTCGTTTTTTTTTTCCTTCTTTTTTGATCCCTCGTTTCTTGCGAGTGTTTGTAGTAAAGGTGTATAGTTCTCTGCAGGAGTCGCCGACGTTCCGTTCCCCCAAAGTGAGAAGCATCTTCAGGCACGAACAAAGTTGTGGAGCAACCCTGCGTTGGTGACCAGAGGGAGAGAGACAGTTCAGTATTATAGACTTATCGCTCAAGACAGGAGGAGTGGGTCAGATATCTCACATGTTTAAGTCCCTCGAAGTCTCCGAGATGTCCAATTAATTCCCAGACCAGGGTACGCCTTCATTAGTCTAATCCCATCTTGAAAAAACAGGTTTCCAAAATCTTTTCCAGGTTTCGTTTATCATTCCATGAAGAAAGAGAGAGGGAGAAAAAGGAGCTTATGGTGACAGAATCGTTTCGAATGTCCTCAGAGTACCGTCAAAGATGATGTGGTGTAATGCAGATCGTATCTTGTTATATGAGGTTTAGATCCGTTGATGGCTCATCCCTGATCATTGTGGTGAATTGAGGTCTTAAATGTCACGTGATTTATAATGCCTTTTTCTCCCCCCCCCCTTAATCATCAGCTCCACCATGTGGGTCCTTTTGTATTTGGTGTTGTTGTAGAAGTCTTGATACCATGACAGACATAGATGGTCTCTGTGGCAACTGTCATGGGTCTACGTAGTGTCCCTAGACAGACACCTCCCACAGCCTTGTTGTCTGTAGCACACAAGACACAACGATCTTGCAGGTTAATCTGACTAATATTCTGGCTGATCTGGGGATACGGTCACCACCACAGCTGGGTAAGAAGACCTTATATATTTTTTCTTCTGCTTTCGAAACTTGAGGTCGGCCAAGCCAGACTGAGATGCAAATTGTGGCGTCTCGTTCAGGCAAGGTGGTCGATGGCGATGGCGGTGGTGGTGGTGTGGTGGTGGAGGTGTGTGGTGGTGGTGTGTGGTAGGTGGTGGTGGTAGTGGTGGTGGTGTGTGGTAGGTGATGGTGGTAGTGGTGTGGTGGTGGTGTGTGGTAGGTGATGGTGGTGGTGGTGTGTGGTAGGTGGTGGTGGTGCTACTGATGGTGGTGTGTGGTAGGTGGTGGTGGTGGTGGTGTTGGTGTGGTGGCGACACGTGAGTTGGTGATGGGTGTAGGGAGTATATACCGCCACACTTCACGTCTACATTTGAGGTGACCTCAGATCATCTTCGTTCAGAGGAGGACTTCAAATGCGCCACTAAAGTCGAGACTCACGTTGAAAGGCAATACGCGCCCCGTCCTTCCGTCTAGTCTAGTTAGCACCGATTTACAAACTGTTTTCCTCCCAAGTCTCATTTGAATGTAAATGAAAGAAGAACGCCAGACTGAAAGAATGAAAAGCACCTCCTTATTATAACACAGTAATTCTTTCTTTTTTTTATTTATAATCCTCTTGGTTCAACGCTCAAACAATAGTTTAAAGTGTGGCTTTGTTTTGGAAATGGGTTTGGATACCCTACACCGGTCTGTCACATCCCATCTGCGGTGATGTGAATGTATAGGACCGGGAACTCGAGATGTGTTTTGGTGAACTGTTTACCACGACGGAACCACAATTATGCACTGTGGTACGACTCTTAAAAACATGATGGGATTACCCAAAGTGCATAGTGAGTCAAGTTTGACCTCTGACCCGTAGAACGAGAGAGGGATCCCTAAGCAGTAAGAGGATGAGTGTTCAGACTCCACTGCAGCAATATTTCAAAAACATCGATGGAGAAAGTTTTAGGAAAGAGAGAGGTAAAGAAATGAAACGTCGGAAAGAAGATGCTATCCTCTCTCTCTCTCTCTCTCTCTCTCTCTCTCTCTCTCTCTCTCTCTCTCTCTCTCTCTCTCTCTCTCTCTCTCTCTCTCTCTCTGACGATGAGAAACACATGTCCACCTATAGATTAAGTATATATATATATATATATATATATATATATATATATATATATATATATATATATAATCCCTAGGGATAATAGAGAGAAAATACCACCCATTATCTCTTGCAAGTCGTATGACGGCTTCTGAGACAGACGGGAGCTGGACAATGGAAATAGCCCCATCTTGTATTATCACTATCGGGAAGCAGAAACATAAGAAGGGGCCAAGTGAGGATTATTTTCCCCTCGAAGGCCCCGCTCCTGGCGCCACCTTGCTGAGGCAGGACTAGGTAGAGGAAAAGGTGTTTTATCCCTTTGCTGGTCACTAGGACCGGCACAACACACCCCCCACACCGGACACCCGCTGAAGGACCTTAGCTCACACGCTTAGCAACCCTGCGTGTGTGTTGCTGTTCTACCCCAGCTGGAATTATATTCTGTAGGAGTGTGTTCCCTCTGTAGGAACAGGTGGTGTTCGTCTAAGACTTACCCTCTCCTCCATGTCTTGCTAATTAATATGTTTTAAGATGTGAGCTTCCTCCATAGATTCTTGGATTCCCGAGGATGGGGGAACGTTGTTACGTTGAAACATCATCTAACGTTTTTGAGAGAACGTTTTCCCACGTTTTATTCATCATTTTGTGTGAGCTTTACAATTGCATGCACTCTGTTACTTTCTGGCAACGGAATATTCGTAAGTTACATGGGAAAAAAAAAATGAATTGGTGAATGAAAAACAGTGGATGCATATGGAACTGTATTAGTTTTTTTTCTTTTTCTTTTTACAAACTGTCTGTTCGGTTATTTCTATTTTGTTTTCCGTCAGAATCTTTTTTTTTGTAAGGCAAGTCTGACAGAAGGAAAAGTAAAAATTCTTCGTCTCGCTTGTCCACCTGTCTAGTTGTCGTGAATATATATATATACATACATATATATATATATATATATATATATATATATATATATATATATATATATATATATATATATATATATATATCCAGCAGCAGCCACCATTAACAAGGTTCCAACCTCTACTATCCGTAACAAACCCAGAACTCCGTTCGCTCAGCTGTGGTAGGCGGGCGATTCGTTTTCGTCCCCTGCGATTAAGACGGGAGACGTCCCCTACAGCTGACGTTACCGTGGACACGAGACACCTGGACGTGAAGCTGGGAAGAGAGAGAGAGAGAGAGAGAGAGAGAGAGAGAGAGAGAGAGAGAGAGAGAGAGAGAGAGAGAGAGAGAGAGAGAGGATTAATGAACAGATAGATTTGTAGTCTCACAGTACGAAACACGAGTGTAGCCACGACGAAGGAAATACAGAAGGTAAAGTCTTATTTCAAGACTGGATGAGTCATTCACAAGTGGTTCCATTAACTTACAAGATGACAACAGTGTCATTAACCACGTACTCCACAATTTATTCTTGTCCCAGTTGTATGATTCTGTGAAGTTGATATATAAGTAAATGGAGTGATAACATGGATATTTCATTTTTCAAAAAGTCAAGCCTGATTAGGGGGTAGAAATATAAAGGTTGGCTGTTCAAGATAGACATGGTAGTGTCTTAAAAGACTTCGGTGTTCAGTGTAAGAAAAGTCATCATCCCTGCTCGAGAGAAAGAAAAAAATAATGAATCTACTTTCCTTCTGACAAAGCAGGTTTCCCTGGCTGGCTGGAAATGTGGCCAGACACCATACGAAACATATCTTCCCTTGGCCAGACTTGGCCATAATCCCTACCATTTGTCCTGGACTAACGGGGACACATATTTCATTCTCCACTCGAATAAGTTTCCCCTCCATAGCAGCAGTTTACCTGCTGAACAGTACAATGAGGTTTTATTATTATTATTATCATTTTTTTTTTGCGAATTCCTGTCGGGAATTATTCTAGTAGCGCAACAAACAATTAGAATTAGTTTTAGATAAATGTGTTGTTTTCAACAACAATTTCGAATTCAGAGCCAAGAACGCGCGTGATGAAAGCAAATATACGTGAGTTTCATTGACGCACAAATTCGATAAGTGGATAACGTTCTTTTCATTGAGGTAATACCGAATGTGTTTTGCAGACTGGGTTTTAACACCTCTCTCATAACGACTTCGTTATACACTCCTACATAACGGCCAACTACTTGAACGGTCGAGCAATACCCTTTATGCAAATCAATATGAGTCACTTCACCATAATTATCATAAGCTTCTGTTGCCATTGTTGAGATAAGCACATCAGTTCCATTTGATAATGGACCACTGACGGCAAGCTTGAACATTCCTGTTTACGATCAGATAAGCTGGCCAGCGAACTAATGCTGGATATTCGTATGCGTACAGTAGCACTGTTTGCTGTTCTATGGCCAGACAGAAATGGGAAAGCATCATGGGAACTCCTGAATAACTCGGTGTTTCGTGGAGTCTTTGGAGTTGATGATGTCAACAGAGAAATGTAACTGCGGACAGGTACTGCCACGACGCTTTTGATGGTAATGCTATGTATTCTCAGATGATAACTTTGTCGGCAAAGGTGAATACAGTCACCAGGTCCCGAGAGATCCATGATTTGGCCAAAAGCTTTGATGTTGGTAATTTTGGAAGATGGTTATCTAGCGAAGCCAAACACTGTTCTTTTAAGTGTATGTGGGCACTGTGTTTTGTCAGACATGAGCTAAAGAGTACCCTGCCGTGTACTTACCTACGGTGATATATATATGTATGTTTTCCTTCTAATCCATTGGGAAATGAAATACGATAAGCTCCCAAGTGCGCTTTCATGTAATGATCACATCATCAGGGGAGATTAAAAAGAGGGAAATATAACAGTCAGTTGACATACACGAAAGTGCACTTGGGAACTCATCGTGTTTCATTTCTCCTTGGATTAGAAGGAATTTATCAGATCACGCGCTCAATTGTGATATTTTCCAATATATATATATATATATATATATATATATATATATATATATATATATATATATATATATATATATATATATATATATATATATATATTATTATTATTATCTCCCTTACACCTTCTCAGCTGCTGTTTGACATAAAAGGGAGTGCCAGGTCTTGGAGTCTGACGAAAATTAGGAAGTGAAAAGCTTGACGGAGAGTTTTGGAGGGAGAAATGTAATTAAAGTGTATGTCTGCGACTGCTGCCTCAACTTAAGTGTCTACTTAAGCAAGTGACGCCAACACAGTGAGTTTAAACACACACTCAGGATGGGGAAACTCATGTTTACTCCCAAAGTTAAGAACACCATGGTCCCAACAAAGACTCTACCCACCCAGGAGGCACAAACTTGTGGGACAAAAAAAAAGGACAAAGTTGTTTCATAAGATTTTAACTGAAATTCTTATATTTTCCTTAAACATCTTTACGATCCAAGTTAATAAGACACACAAAAAAAAGGGCCCCACGTCTTACTTAATTTCTTTTTTTTTTTTTCATACCGTAACTCAACATTGCATATAATCTCACGGTGCTTGAGAGACATCTGTTTCTAATTAAAGCTTGTGTAAGTTTGATTTTCTTCCCACCCAAATCAGAGATGCTGTGCTTACAACTGTTGAGCTGCATAGTAAAGTAGTCAAGTATCTTCAGTAATGCATGAGACACCACTTGCGTTAAACAGATTAGCATTATTCAGTTGACATCGTTAAGTAAATGACGCCATTAATTTCAGGGACTTCATGTGTATGTGTGTGTGTGTGTGTGTGTGTGTGTGTGTGTGTGTGTTTATGTCTGTATATATTTTCCTGTGTTTATCCTTTACTATGTCTGGATATCCTGAATACAAACTCTTTATATCCTTTATCAATACATTTTGATTGATTGTTTCTTAATCCACTTTATGGTTCGCTTGGTTCCAGTCACGAATCCTGGGGGTCATGCGACTTAGACGAATAGGAAAAACAGGGCGTTACCAACACTGGCATCTTTGTAGGTGGTTGTGAAGGTCTTAGCTCGGAAGAGACGCAAGAGTGAGGAAACAGAAGAAAGTTAAGGTGTTCATGAAAGTGATGAGAGAGACGTGTGGGCGTTACCTGCAGGGAAGGAGTGCGTCTGACTGGGAGGTATACAGAAGGAAGCGGCAGGGGCTGAAAAAGAGGTAAAATAAAAGTTGAGGCGAGAGTGTACAAGCAAACTTCACAGAAAAGAAAGAAAACGTTTTGGAAGGAGGTGAATAGCATGTAGAGAACAAGAAAACAGAACGGATGCAACAAGCTGTTAAAACGGAAATAGATGAGCCTCCATAACTAATGTTGTATATCGTATTTTCTCATGAACATTAATGATATTCAATTCCGGAACTACTCCTACTTTACCGTTGCCATTAAGACGTGAAGTTACGCCATCACATTTTACTTTATTAAGATCTAGTGGCCTAAGATGCACGTACCGGTGCGCACCAGGGAGGCAGTTCTTCAGAGACCTAAAACATCTTATTCCATGTAGCCTGGTTCTCTTGCTTCCTATGTATCACACTGAGGTGCATATTTAATGTTTTCCCTTTCAAGATTAAGTTATGGTTGAGTCGAACTGGCTTAGCTTGGATATAGCATGGTTGGCTTTGTTCACAAATTAAATGGCTAGGGTGTCGTCTGATTAAAAAAAACATTGAAGGAGGCCTATTAAGATGAGATTTACTATCTCATCATATATCATTCCAGTAACAACTTCTGACTCCTTTTCTTTTCCGAAATAAAAGAAAAAAAATGTATAAAGAATTTCAACTATCTCCTTCCACCTCCTCCTCCTCCTCCTCCTCCTTCTTCTCTCTTCCTCGTCCCTTTGCCTATCCGTTCTCCCACCTCCCCCGTCCCTGTGCCTATCCGTGCACTATCCTATTCATCCGTCTGAACACCTCACCTCCTACACCTTGTCACGTCCAGCGTTCCTCCCACACCTGCCTCGGCAGAGCCGCCAGAAGTGCAATGTCCCCCACCGTCTCCTCTCGTTTCACAGATGACCTGATCTTTTTTTTTTTCCTTCCCTCTCCCTCCCACTCAAAGGAAAGGGTTAGTGGGAGGGGAAGAAGGAATAAATGGATCCACAAATCGTCGAGACTTGATCGAAAACACTGTATTTTCCTCTTTTTTGTGTGTGACATTCTCTTTCGTGTAGGTTTCTGATTTATTCTCCCTAAGTATTTACCGTGTCAAAAGATCCAGATGATTATATTCCTGGCGTTTTGTATATATATATATATATATATATATATATATTATATATATATATATATATATATATATATATATATATATATATATATATATATATATATATATATATATATATTCTCCACCACCGGTCATTCGTAGTTCCCAAAGACTCAGCAATGTCCTTGATGGTTTCAGAAGGTCAAGAAGAGAAGAGGTCGGGTGTGTATAGACGAGAGTGACCCCCACCCCCGCTCCTGGAGGCTTTAAGTTCCTCATGGAAGACTTAACAGTCAGTCTTCACGCTTCTTCTCCCGGTGTAAAGGAGGAAGAGAAAAAAAGAAATGAGGAGACTTGAAATCAACCGTGGCATTTCGGCGCGACTGCCTCGAGGGCTCGGCTCGCTAGCTTCGTCCGAAGAAAAGACCACTCACTCCTGCGGGGGAATATATAATGGCAAAATTTCCCAGTGAGTGAAGTGTGTATGTGTGTGTGTGTGTGTGTGTGTGTGTGTGTGTGTGTGTGTGTGTGTGTGTGTGTGTGTGTGTAGGGTGGGGGGAGGACATCGTGGTTGCTGCCACAGTTGACAGTGGAGGGGTAAGAGTTGTTTTTTTCTTCCCAAGATAAGTTCATTT
>NC_092251.1:4667500-4690000 GCF_036320965.1 Panulirus ornatus | reverse complement strand
CATTAACGTAAATAGACACTTCCTTATCCTGGAACACCAATACATTTAATGGATGGTAAGATCACTTGACACTAGAATAATGCTATTCCACTCCGTCACTTACATGAGCGGGAGGTCGACCCTTATCCATTGTGAAAAGATCATGATTGTGAATTAGTTACAGGAATGAAAAACTGTATTGTTTTAGTAGAAAACACTACGAAAGTTGCAAGATATTAACTGGACGAATGATCTACGACGTATCAAGATATACCGCACGATAACCACATAAGTTACTTCATTCCAAGGATCAAATTATCGATAACAACATGAAATTATGCAAATCAGTGTCATAAACACTGACACTAACTCGCTTCAAAGCCCAACACATTATGAATGATATATATTCAGTGAGAATGAAATGAATTTGAAGTAAATCCACACAGAACATTCAGTCTAATTCATCTTTGATTATCCAATCCTTAATGACTCGGCAACGACTTAGAACCCACCGACAAGCAATATGTTATAGATCTATTCACAACCCTTACTCTCTATCCCATGAATGCTAATCCCATACTTCGAGAGAGGCGCCTTCAGGTCACCGGAGTTAATCACTCAGTCTACGTGACCAAAGGAACAATGGTTGTGCCCCACACTAAAGAAGCAAGCTTAATCTAACCACACTCAATCTTCGCCATGAGTCTGACACGATGTGGATGCTTGAGGGAAAGAGGAAAAAAATATCACATTTGTGCAAGAGTTCGACACACTCCGGTGGGAGGAGGAGGAGGAGGAGGAGGAGATTAAGCTATGTATCTGAGGACCTGGCACAGTTGCACGGGACGGAAGTCTAATTTCTGCTAATTGCAGGCCAGGAGGACGCTTGACACATCAGGCGTACGGGTGAGCCGATGCTCTCCAAGGCCTCGGCAGAATATGTTGGACAAAGGGCCAGGATATATCGTCAGAGTCGGGAGGCCGGTGGTGTTGCAGTGAGTTAATGTAAAACGAAGAAATGATCACTAAAATACACACGAGCGATACAACAGTCATTGTGACGGATATAGTACGGTCATTAACACATGAATGGATCTAGAATTAGGTGGTTCATTCCAGTGCACAAAGGAACCCATTCACAGTAGAATAAGAGATGGTACAGGACGCGTCTTCCAGGACACGCCTGGAAGAACAAGGAAGAGGTTCTTGGAAGCCTCTGGCTTTGTGGTTTGAATAGAGGGATACAATTGTATAGGAAATTCCTATTAGTCCTCGCAGTATATCTAGGTCTTTCCTGAAGTACCTGCTGGTCTTGTCCCCACGTTTACTGAATAGGCATTCCGTCAGGCGTGGAAACCCAGCAGGAGAAGACGAAGATGTGTCAGAAAGTTGCACACAGTGTCTGTCGGCAGTATTATGTTTCAGAGGGCGTGGCACCTCACACCTGGCAGTGGTGTCCTGTGTTAGAAGGGTAAACGCCGTTTACTTGCAGTACACTGGGTGTGTGTGTGAGAGAGAGAGAGGAAGGAGGAGGCCGACTCTAAATGACCTATCCTGACCAAGCCTGATAATGCATCAGGTGCTGACGTTTCTCTCTCTCTCTCTCTGCAAGAGATGGTACGCTTGTCTTTTGGAAGACTTTTACTTTAGATATCAGGATATAACGTGGTATATAGCAGATGATAAAGGCACTTTGTGTTGGTGGCAAGAGGTGCGATGCCAGGGAAAGCAAGCTGTGCTGAGGGGAGAATAATGGAGGTGGCTACCGCGCTACGCTGGACTGGCTTGGCAGAGTAGGCTAGCGAGCGGGATAGTGCGTCAGGGAGTGATAGATTGTGTCAGAAGGCGACTCACTCCATCAGGAGGTAACGAGGAGTTTTAGACGATAGGGCACCGCATCAAGGGGGCGCTGGGCTGGCGGGGCGGGAGCAGGAGCAGCAGCAGAGAGGTCTATATCAGAGGGTTGTATATTATTGTATCAGGGGATGGCACAGTGCATCGAGAGGTCATACAATCTATCAGAGCCAACAGTGTATATCAGTCTGCGTGAGGGAATTATGTCAAGGAGTGGCATGATAGTCAGGGGATGGTGTATTGTAACGCGATTTCGGCATAATATCTCAGGAGGCACAATGTCTGATCGAAGGAGAGAACGCTGAGCCCAGGGAGCAAGATAATGGGTTAAATGTTAACATAATAAACAATAATAAATTTATATATATATATATATATATATATATATATATATATATATATATATATATATATATATATATATATATATATATACATATATATATAAACAATCTGCATGAGAAAGAAACTACTTTATGTATAGAAAACTAACAAAGTTTATATGATGAAAAAATCTTGGTTTCTGAAAAGGTTTAGTGTTTAATGAGTAAAGTTAGAGAAGAAGGATATGAGGATATTGTATTGACGGTGTATATATATGCTGTAGACAGGTAGACAGCACAACTTTCCGTCACCGGAATTGTAGTTAGGTATGTAACACAGGCCTAATTACTTTAATGAACTCTCCTGAGTGAGAGTTAAACTTGTGATTAACCAGTTTCACATAACTCAGGCTTGGTGTATTATTACGTACGTGCCATCATTAATGGGACGTACGTAATAAGACGATTATAATTCGCTTGTTGTGCTTCGTTATCCTGCCTTGACCTCCCTGATATGTTTCCCATAGTTGCCTAAAGTTCTTACCTTTTATTACTGGCGGATTCTGGAGCTTTTGATCCATGGTATGACATATTTAGATTCCACTTTGCTCGCGTGAAGCTCCTTTTTTTCCCCCCTTTGTATTTCACCAACCATTTTTCTTTTTGATGTTTATACTCCTTTATTCTGAAGTGTCTTCCCCACTCTCCTCCTCCTCTGATGATGATGATCGTCCACATGCTACTCCTGCCGCAGGCAACACCTCCCGCCCTACGTCACAGTCGCTATGGAACTTCCGCTGCAGTTCTCGCAGCGCCACAGGGAAGGGGCGCGGTGTGGCAGTCCCTTTCGTGCAGCTACAGGGGATGGGTTATTACGGCCCCACGCCAGCGAGAACTCGTCCACTTTACCTGTATAAATTGAATCTCGCGTTACATCATTACGGTTCAACGAAATGACAATACGCTTTGGGGGGGGGGGGAGGCGCCCCGCCCCTCTCCTGTGAGGCGAGTTGTGTGTGAGAGAGAGAGAGAGAGAGAGAGAGAGAGAGAGAGAGAGAGAGAGAGAGAGAGAGAGAGAGAGAGAGAGAGAGAGAGAGAGAGAGAGAGAGAGAGAGAGAGAGACAGAGAGAGAGAGGGGGGGAAGAGAGAAGATTGGGTAGAGAGCTTTGTTATCTGGGCCTTGTGTGAGTTTCATCCACGCCAAGGAGGGCAATAGAGGCTGTGGTGTGGTGGTAGAGTGGTGTGGTGGTAGGGTGGTGTGGTGGTAGGGTGGTGTGGTGGTAGAGTGGTGTGGTGGTAGAGTGGTGGTAGGGTGGTGGGTCGATGGTGCCACCTGTGGTTTGAGACAGCGGGCTTGTCCATGGAGCAAGGTGGAAAACAAAGCACTCCAGCTCCTCCTCCTACTTCTTCCTTCCCATCCCACTGCATCCACCTCTATCCGGGCCCTCCCTCCACCTCCCTCCCTCTCTCCCTCATTCCCTCCCTCCTTCCCTCCCATGATAAGGAGAATGCCACCAGAACGAATCCCAACACCAGCCGCTCCTCACTTTTTTGCATCGTTACATTTCAAGAATAAAAGGTCATGACGTGAGTTCCTTTGGCAATCCACGGGTCCTCTCCCCCTCGCTCGCTCGCGGCAATGAGAGGAGGAAGGGAGAGAGGTGAGGGGGAGGAGGAGGAGGAGGAGGAGGGGGACCCTGAAATCTGAATACGTTCCGTCTTCAGAATTTTTTTTTTTCATCATCAGCCAGCAGGCCAGCCCGGCACCGAGCAGCCCCGAGGCGGATGGCAAATTATGCCGAGGAGCCTTCCACGTGAGGCGGACGAGGGGCTCCCTGTGTGTGTGGCTACTCTCTTCTCTCTCTCTCTCTCTCTCTCTCTCTCTCTCTCTCTCTCTCTCTCTCTCTCTCTCTCTCTCTCTCTCCCCATCCTGGGGGGAAGAGGAAGTCAAGTGGATGGCTGGGGGAAGAGACGACCAAAGCCACCCATGGTTGGTGAGGGCGATTGTCTTTGACGGCCGGTGGGGCGAGAACTGAATTCCCATTCCTTGGCGAGTCTCTCTCTCTCTCTCTCTCTCTCTCTCTCTCTCTCTCTCTCTCTCTCTCTCTCTCTCTCTCTCTCTCTCTCAACTGCTCATAGGAACGACTTCCAACCTGCATCTCTATCCTGAAGGCGGTGATCAGCGCTCATTATCATATCCTTCCTTTTGACCATGTGACCTGATAACCTATCAGACCAGAATCACTGCTGCTGATAATATAATTATATGATTTCCAGCCGAATCACTGTTTCCTTAGCTCGATAGGCTGGTAGCTCTTTTTTTTTGCACTACATCATGTGATAATGACAGGTTTATGGCTTGAATGGGAAATCACTCGAAAAAACGCTAATGTGCCTCATTAAGATATGACATTTTGCTTTGTGGCATCCACAGTCCTCAAAGACTAAAGGCCTAATCACTGGAGAACGAGAAAAGGTAAAGGCCAATTAGGAATAGGGAATAATCGTGTGGAATTGGTCGTCATACTTTAAGGATAGACAACGAGACAGTTACTGGATCTTGTGGGTCTACAGGCGAGTGGTTTACCCACTTCTTGGATAGAATAAGTTGTCCCACAACATCCCACAAGGTTAGACATGCGTATAGCTTCCTCTTACAAACTTGAAGGCCAGATAAGAAAGCAACCCTCAACTATTATTCTGAGCGACTGGACGATACAACTCAATCCACTTTCTATAAGAAATAAGAAAAAAAGAAAATGGAAGACTTTTATACTGCCAAGTGGAATAGCTGCTCCCGGATCTCAATTTTCTCTTTGTGAGCCAAGCTCTCCAAGGCTTGGAGCTCCCCACCTTCCACCGTAAATATGTTATAGACTACACCTCCCGTCTGGCACAGTAACATGATGCATAAGACGCCGAGGCCTTCCCCAGGCCATCAGTGCACCTGAAGAAGGCCACGAACTTACCTATATCCATGGAAAGGGTCGGGGCCATCAGTGTATCTCAAGACGGTCGTGTCGGTCTCTGTATAAGCCGTTACACAGACAGGAAGTGTCTAGCAAGACTGGGGAGGAGACTTGTCGAGGGTGATGTTGTGGTTGTGGAAGTGATGTCATTAGGATGAAGAAGGGGTTGACATGAGAGACTCATTTCCAGATGTATGGCCAACACAGACGCCTGTCGATTCACTCGGTGCATTATAGCACCATGCCACACACTAGGGGGACTAATTGCTATCGTTATAGTTAGGCTTGTATATATATATATATATATATATATATATATATATATATATATATATATATATATATATATATATATATATATAGAGAGAGAGAGAGAGAGAGAGAGAGAGAGAGAGAGAGAGAGAGAGGTATGGGTAGATAGATATTAGGGCATCAAGAATCTCGTATATACATAAGGGTGCCATATAGGTGTTTCAGTATACATTTTCTTCATTATCCTAACCTTTCCTGACATTTTCTTACTGAGTTACACGTCGAAATTCACCGGCTCAAATGACCTGTAAATTATTTCTCGCAATGTAAACTTTACGATATATTTCAGTCATACGTGGAAACGGCTTTTTTTTTTTTTCCTAATTGTTTTTGGGCAAATTGTTATCAGTTTCATCAATATTCATATCGAGAAAAAAAGAGATATGGGGCTTTGAAAACTCTGCTTGTTGAATTCCATTTGGCATGGTAACAAAATCAATCGGTCAGACATCCAGTACAACGGACATACTTCATGTCCAGTACAGGGAAAATATAAATTGTCACCACACACACACACACACACACACACACACACACACACACACACACACACACACACACACACACAGGGGAATCCCCGGCAGTATTTGGAAAACAAGAGAAACAAAACAAAAGCTAAACACCTAAACACCACGACACGTGTTATGAATACGATCAGGGGCCTCACCAATCAGACGTACGGGAATTAACCATTTTCATTTATCATTTTCAAGCATTTATATTTAAACATTCAAATGATAATTTGGCTTATATGATGATACGGAATATGTTTTGAGACTCACTAACAGCAGAATCATCCAGTAATCGTTATGGATCTAAGATCATGATGTTGTGGCGCTCTGTTATCATGATATGAATTAAGTACCCCTTCATAAGTACTCCAGTAACAAGATGAATATTAAAAAAAAGACGATAGATGCTTTATACATGCGTCTGTCAGCACATTATCTTTCAAGCTGGTTATATGACTCATTCCGTTTAAGGTCCAACGTTGCATAACTTGCAGTACTTTTCTGCAGGAACGATACGAGAGGAACGGAAGCGATGCAACACTTGGAATTTTTCACAAGTCTGTCGACCGTCGTCACTGGCTTTGTCACAACCTACCCTGTGTCATGATGAAGGACCACCTCGCCCAAAAGACAAACATCACTCACTGGAATATATGATCGTAATGGTTTGTTCTGAGCGAGTCCTCCCACGATCCCGAAACTTTTGGAGAAAGTTGGCCTCCCGTTGTGCTCCATTGTACCCTCTATTTCAACTGCAGCAGTTGCATAATACCTCACTCAATGAATCCGTTCCCTTTACTCACAAGCGTTGCTCATTTAAGTCAACCAAGAGAGCTGAATGGAAGCCACTTTGATAAAAGACAAACACGGTTCTACATAACGTCAGACACAGTGTAAATTCAGCATGTAAACACGACAGGAGGTACATGCCATGTCCTCTAAGGGAATTTGTCTCCAACGACAAAGCTTATCGCAGCACCAGAGCAGCTGTGAGCAGGGGTCGTCCGTATATATATATATAAAGTACATATATCAGCCTGGCAATCTTGAGGATACTCTAATAACGGGAAATGGGTTTGGGGTCGAGATACTTTGGGACGAGGTGGTTCAGGACAGGCTGGAGAGTCTCATTGAGGTCGGGCTGACTGGAAAATGTGGCTTCGATGTCAAGGATGGATTAGTTGAGGCTTGGCTGAGACCTGGATAAACTTGAGCGTCTATATAGATTTGAACTTTACAGTAGTGTCTGATCTGGCATCCTCCGGGTAGAGAAGAGTGCTGTACTGTTCATGATCTAAGGTCATGAAATGTTAGTGTCTGGCATGATCTGAAATACCACCCCAGTATCTTACGATGAAAATAGTCTAAGTTAGAGGAAAGTCTTGGTCGAACTTGGCCGAAACCTGTTCAAGTCTGGCTGAGTTATGATCGAAGGCTTATGTGAGGTTTCGTGTTTCGTTTTCCTGTCGACTTTTCAAATATATCTCTAATAACTGTTCGATCATTTGATCTTACCAAAAGATATTTGCGACCAAGAGAACTAAAATTGTCTGGAATACAAGTTTAAGATGTTTCACCAACAAAAAACTACAGAGGAGAGGAAAGATTTAATCCTGTTTTGTAGAATGTGAGGTTATAAAGTGCTAGATGAAAGAGAACATACAAAGAACAGTGAATAATTTTTATGAGGATTAACTCAAAGTATATCTTCTTCACATTCTTACTGCTCCGACAATTTGAATACAAATTACCATCGACGTAACTCAGTAAAGCAGGCAGGTACAAAGAAGGCGGTAGGAGGGGAGGGAGAAAGAAGGAAGGAAGAGACGCAGGTCATCGAAAAAAAAGATGAGGAAGGATAGAGAAGGAAGCGTATGAGAAGCTGTATGCAAAGTGGGTGAAGATGAGAGAGGCTAACGACTGACTTTGTGAGTGAGTGAGTTATAGAAGGGTAAGGATTTGTACGTAAATGTATCATATATGCATGAGCCGCTATGCATGCTGAAATACAATACATCCATGTGTTGTATTTATACGTCTGTGGTTTTATACTAACCAAACAAAACAATTCAAAAAAATTTCCAATGGAATATTGTATAATGTTAGTGCGTGGATTGAACGGCCTTTTAGAATTATGTTTTTATTAGAAAATGGAATTTTAACCTATTGGTTCACCGGTGCGGAGAAAGATAGCTTTAACAATGGATTGGTTCTACGAACGCGCATAGCCCGTCACATAGACAAACACACAATATAGAAATGTCTTTCGTGGTTATTACAGAGACAAACTCAGTGCTTCTTTAGCAGAGTTGCAGACAACATCGCCACTTCTCCTTGGCATACACAGACATCTACGCCTTGCCTAAGAGACACATAGAAATAATGCTCACATTTCCTGACGAACTCATAGACAACGTGCTCACACGTCTTGGCGGACTCAAGAGACGACATGCTCACATATCGTGGCACACACACGGAGGACAGCCTCTCCTTCCCTCGGCAGACACACAAAGAACATGATCACCCTCTCTGGCAGACACACGAACATGATCACCTTCCCTGACAACAAACTTATATGCTGGAATGTCCACGGGAATAATGCTAAATGCTTCGTGAAATCCTCTTAAGTCGTGAGGGCGGGCGGAGGATGCACGCTCCTTTTGAGACCAATGTTTTGAATTATTCGGAATCTGCGTCGGGGTTCGAGACCCAGCGTTAAGAATGACAAGGGGTGGAGGAGGAGGAACCAACGCTCAGTAAAAATCGAAAAGGGGAGAAGAAGCCAGACCCTCATCAAACCAGAAAGGCAGGAGGCAATTCGCAACATAATTGAAAGGGGAGAAGCTAAAACGCAGGAAAACAGAAGGGTAAGGGAATACAATGCCCACATACTCACCATTCCAAAGACACACACACACACACACACACACACACACACACACACACACACACACACACACATACACACAGGGGCCACAGCCACATCGAGTCTGACCAAACTCTTTCAGATTGCTACATGAACAGCCCCGTCCTAACCTCTGTTGGCCATCATAAATAGCCATGTAATGACTGAGTGTAGTTTGTCTGTTTGACACACTCGTCTGTTGATTTAGCCTCGCTGTCTATATTGTGTAAATATCCTCGATATTTGGCTGCATTTTTCAACCAGTAAATCATTGATATAGTAATTCTCAGTCGTTAACATGAAGCACATATTCACACACACACATATAGGAACACATGCGAACACCAACAGCGTATGAATCTCGATCAAGAAGATATTTTCGTGGTATTTGTGAGACCATGTGTACAATAGTTCATGAGGAGAACAACACTACACAATGTTAATGATGACAAACGCATCTATGATGAGTGACTGAGTTCACAGTGATGAATCAGCGAGGTGGTCCTCCAGTTCCTCTAGTCTGGCGCCTCCGCTTCACCACTGAAGAACACCACTCACCAGTGGGAGAGAAAGTGGGAAGAAACCAAGCAGCAGTCCCATCATCACTTCCCATCTTCTAAAGTCCGATACATCCTCGCCTCCCCAGACCCGATAAACTCACTGGCTCTTAACACCTCCTCCGTTCGTGCATCGACTCGATACTCCTCCCTCCCATCCCCTCCTCCTCCCTAGATCCCAATACTTCCCCAAAACTCCCAAAACAACCCCCTTCCCTAACCTGGTACACCTCCCTAATCCCACAACACCGTCCTGAACTTTCATTAGCAGGGTCGGGGAGGAGGGGGAGGAGCGAGGTCATGAATCAGAATGCACAATTGGTTGGACAACTTCGCGGCTCGTTAAGGCCACACAGCTAACTAGTGTTTGTCTTCGCTTGATGCACAAACTTATTGGTCGAGAGAGGTGATCTACGGCGTGGGGTCGGTCGCTTGGGTGTGTGTGTGTGTGTGTGTGTGTGTGTGTGTGTGTGTGTGTGTGTATAATGTACCCACAGACCACTGAACACCTTGCACTAACCTCTGTCTCATATGATTTTCTCTCATAGAATTATATTTTCTTCCAGATATCATTGTCTATTAAGTCAAACTCGCCCTGTGGGTTTGAGCGAGGGTTCTCTTACTGATTAACCCCAGCATCACCATGAGATATGGTTTCATATTGATCCATATAAGTGATTCAGTTTATGTCTCACATATCTCGTTCTGTCTCAAGCTCTTCGAGGCGATTAATAAAAGAAGGATTAAATTTGCTCAGATTTCTAATCAGTGACTTCTCTTTAATTAAAGACAGTGGCCTGTAAGACACCCAATTTTGCAGTAATGTAGTCTTTAATAGTATAGAAATGGAAAGAGAAGTAATCTAAAAACCTGCATTTTATAAGTGAAATATTATTTAGCCGAAGAATGAAAGAAGAGGATTTATATGTTGTTCCTTGAAGAATTCCATTTTCATTTAATTCGTAAGGATCGCTTGGGGGCGTCCCCAGGGGTCCAGAATCCTACTGTGGAAAGAAATATGTTACAAGAAATTGTGTCGTGGCAATTGAGGAATCCTTGCTCTTAAATATCAGACGTAAAGGGAGCTCTTTTGTTCCAGTGGAGAAAAAACATCTTTAAGAACATCAAATGGTATTAGAAATTATGTTACGTTTAGTTTGAAATCTTCATTTATGTCTTATGAAATATATACAATGAATTGGAACTCGAGGATGGCGTTTGTACATACATACACACACACACATATATATATATATATATATATATATATATATATATATATATATATATATGTATATATATATATATATAAAATCGTGATGCAGAATGAGAAGAAAGTTAAATGGCAAGAAAATACGTGATAATTTATGCAGATTTCTTTAGTTGGTCTAAACAATATGCAAATGCGAAGGAAAAGTCTCCCCACGACCTACCCTGACCAAACCATCAGGCTGATATATATATATATATATATATATATATATATATATATATATATATATATATATATATATATATATATATATATATATATATATATATATCACTAACACCCTGGTGGTGATGGCCAGACACAAGAATAGAACAAACAATGAAGGCGAACTCCCTAGGCTGGGAGAAAAATAAGGAGTGAATGAGGAGGGAATGTTGAGGAAATAACTCCAAGTGTCAGGTGTAAATAGAGGGAGAAAAAGTGTGATAAACAGAGTGGCATGGAGAAATGTGCCACTGACGGGTGCACTGTGCAGGTTTGCGAGGTGTGTGGTAAACACCAGAGAGATGAGGGAGGGTGGTGGGCGATGTGTCATGTGGCCAAGCATGAGGGATGAGGTAGGGTGGTGGGCGATGTGTCATGTAGCCAAGCATGAGGGATGAGGGAGGGTGGTGGGCGATGTGTCATGTGGCCAAGCATGATACATCACCTCCCCCGGATGGATACAGTAACTACAATATCCACAAGACCAAAGGATATATCTATGTAGCGAGTTAGTTATACAATCACAGGATCCATTCTTACGGGTCCTCTTATAGTCTAGTGGCTGCGTCCCGCGCAGGATTGGAGTAAGGTGAGCTCCTTTGGTGCGAGTCAAAGGTGAGGTTTCGCTTGAAAAAGAAAACCTATCGTGATGGGGACTTTCCCGTGCCATCTAAAACACTCAGTTATGTATGCTGAAGGGAGTGCAACATCGCGTTGTGGCCCGTGACACATTGCCTGGTGGCCATATACAGAATATGAAAGAGGGAGGGAAGCGGATGATTTATGACATTACTCAGCTGTGATCGTCCGCTAGACAGATGTGGTTTATGACGGTTTCTCATCCCTCTTGTACACCAACAGAAGGGATAGGAACGTTTAACTACGAGTGTACACAAGTATAGATGCACACGAATTCTTTTCTTCATTCTTATGATGTATTGAGGATATGATCAGCCGTGAAGGTCGTGTAGTTAACCAACGGTTCAGTGGACGATTATATTTGGACACTAGGTCTCTACTTCTAGATGTATATCGGTGTCATCATGTGTAGGAGGACGTGGAGGATCACACGGACGCTGCCTCATCCTTCCGCAACATGTCCCTAACGTTTCAGTCCATACGGCAGACAGGAACAGTCGAATGGAAGATGGTACACATCTTCACACAACTGTGGTGTACTCACAGTAAGCGTTAGTGTCATCATAGGTACCATCACACAAGAGGGTAAGAGGCATTCCCGCGGTTCATGTGGCTGTGGTTGGAGGATTTCCAGACATAGAAAAGGGTGAGGTAGAGGTAGTAGGGAAGGTCGAGAGAGAGAGAGAGAGAGAGAGAGAGAGAGAGAGAGAGAGAGAGAGAGAGAGAGAGAGAGAGAGAGAGAGAGTAACATAAGGAATGACAGCTCCACGCAGGGGGAACCTCTTCATCAAATGGCCAAATTTATGTACCAGGGTTCGACTCAATGCGATCATTTACCGTAATATAACGAGCGTTACTTCCCAAAAGTAATTGACAATGACGAACACAATTGCGGAACTTCGAAGTACAGAACCTATTCTGCATCTACTCCAGTCGAAATGATGATGAGCGAAAGAGTTGGGGAATATTCGAGGGGTAGGATTCGCGTGGAAATCGCTAATAAGAAATCATCAAAGGGAAATGTTACGTTTATAAAATCGCGAATCATATCACGGTGTGGGAAAATGAGCAAAGTTTTATGTATATATGTTTTTTGAAATGCCATGCGAACACATGAAACTAAATTCAAATTGAATTCTTTTTTAAGAAGAAAGTTAATCACTTACACGTATTCAGTACACAGAAAAGATTTACGTATCGAACTGAAAATAAGAATCCGTAAACTCATTGCAAAACCTGATTATAGTTATTAAAAGATGCAGTCATAGTGGTGTGGATTCTCCCTTAATGACCTTTAACTCCAGAGAACCATTAGATCCAACAACATACATGTATACATACATATATACATGCACTATCATCATGACGTAAGGAAAAGGAGAACTAATTCATTCCATGGGTAGTATGTCGTTTCCCGAGTAGAAAGGTAGCGCCAGGAACAAAGATAATGCACTACTTCTCCCCCCCCCCCTTGTTTTCTCTACCTGTCATGGACGTGTACAATGCACCGAAATGACACTAATCAACGATCGAATTACTTAATTATGTGATGCTGAAGACAGACGAATCAGGGAGAAAACACGAACGATAGACGACACGGGGGACTACAATAATTGTAGCGTAGGACACGAGCAATCTACTGACGGTGTTCACAAAGTTATGAATAGATGTGGTGTTGGTTCGTTCCTCCTGCTGCTGGTGGTGGTGGTGATCCGCGAGGCTAATGTACAAAGGCATGGCAAACACCGCTGGCACCGGTACTGCAAACAAATAGAGCATAAACAGCGGATATTGTTTGAAAGGCGCGGGAACATAGTGAAAAGGATCGTGGTCGTTGTGAGGAAAAATTGCTTTTGTGTTGTGTTGTGTTGTGTGTGTGTGTGTGTGTGTGTGTGATGGGGGAAGAGAGGAAGAAAAAGAACAGAAGCAGGAATAGAAAGAAGGTGCGATAGATACGGTCATTATGATAATGAGGCAAAGAGAGGTTCAAAAGCAGAGAAACTGTAGAGATATATATCCAGTACTATGTGGAAGTATATGAAATAATTCTAGAGAAAGCAAATTAGAGAAAAATGCGGCCATAACTAGTAAGATACAGGTACATTACTGGCCGCAATATTAACTCTCAATAAGCATAATTCATTTCATCCTCTACTGCCAATGACAATGGGGGAAGACATAAGTGCCTGGGAATGCCATTGGCAAAATGTCATAATTCCCTCGTGTATGTAAATCCTTGAAATCGTATCAGGAGTTCTAAACAGAACCCGTTGTATTACTTTTAAGTCCCACGTTTCACTTCACACTGAGGTACATTGGGCCAGAGAAAATCATTCTCTCTCTCTCTCTCTCTCTCTCTCTCTCTCTCTCTCTCTCTCTCTCTCTCTCTCTCTCTCTCTCTCTCTCTCTCTCTCTCTCTCTCTCTCTCTCGACCATGGGCTGTCCAGCGGGCAGACGTCTTTAAGGTGGAGGAGCCAAGATGCCTCATTAAGTTTGCCAAGGTGTGTGTGTGTGTGTGTGTGTGTGTGGGCTTTTCTGAATTTCTTAGATGCGCTTCCAGGCATCCTGTTCGTTACGCCAGAGTCGCAGGTGGTTGGATAAATGGCTCGTCAGGGGGGGAGTTAGGTCACGTAAGGAGATGTTTAGTGGAAGGAAAAGGTCGCTCAAGGTCACGCCAGGTCACGTAAGGTCACGTAAGGTCACGGGTGTATCTGCGGTTTGTTATCTTTTGTGGAGATAACGGGAAATGCCTTCGCCTTAATCATGTTAGTGGGTTATAAATGACTTAGTTTTTTATATAGAGATATGAGATATAAGATACATAGTACTTTTAACTACACATACACACACACACCTCTCTCTCTCTCTCTCTCTCTCTCTCTCTCTCTCTCTCTCTCTCTCTCTCTCTCTCTCTCTCTCTCTCTCTCTCTCTCTCTCTCTCTCTCTCTCTCTCTCTCTCCTTTTATTCTAAATAATAGCCTTCCAAGAAGCTCTATTCACTTCGCACATTCCCACATCTCCTCCTGCTTTCCATTTCGAAAGCTACTTTTCACTTGGAAATCGACCACATCACATCGCCAGTTGAAATGCCCCCCAGACAAGAAAATATCACCACAGTTTATTCCCAAATTGTCTTTCTCTTCTTCTCTTTTACCTCTCTTCCTCCTCTTCTTCTCACTTTCCTCTCTTCCTCCCTCTTCCTAAGTTTTCTTCATCAGGTAATCATCATTAATAATTCTATTTGCCTTTATATGCTCACATTCAGACTAGCGTCCACTCTCACTGCTTGTCAGGTAGATAGCTCTTTATCTATCTGCAATAAAAGCCATCCTATATCACCAACTTCATACTCAACACCAGCAACATTATTGCTCATCCTTACGCCATCCATCTTCACCATCTCCAACACTTCTAACACCACCATTATCACTGACGAATCACTGTCACCAACACTCGCAAAATAGCCATCACCACCACCACCACCACCACCACCACCATTACCACTATTATCACCACCACCACCACCATCATCGCCAACACCACCATTACCAGCAACACCATCACTCCTCCAACATCTGACTCGCGAAACACCCCATGAGATTTCGGATTCCTTTGAGTCGTCCGCTAAGTCTTTATCTTCGTATTTGCATGCGAGATAAAAGTTAAATGGATTTCTGATGCCTATGATGACTCAAGTTTACAGGATTATCTCTAAATGAGCCTTGATCCCGGACCTCTCCTCCTCCCCTTCCTTCCCTCTCCCCTCCCCTCCATCTGCCCTGCATATTCCCAAGGGCGACCTAGCGACGATTATGAAGTCAAGGGCATCAACCCAATTCCCAAGGATGAGGGAATAAGAGGGAAATAACATAATGTGGTTCCGAGACGTGACATTTCGAGTTGCATTTGTCCCATCTGTAAAGACCAGAAGATTCATGCTGTGTCAGCATCCTCACCTCGTAGGGTTATGCGATGCAGCATCAGCATGCCACTCACACACACACACACACACACACACACACACACACACACACGAAGCATCAATTGGCAGATAACTTCAAGGAGAAAGCTGAAAGAAAACGTGATTAGACCCAACCTAACATGAAAAATATTTGATTACGAATCTCAAACGGAGCACGTCCCCTAAAAATATATATACCTTTCCCTGGGATGATAAAGTCTGTTTATCCTGTATATATCTTGATTTACCTCTGCGAAAAAGAAGATTGTTGAAGGAAACCGTGTCATTACTTGTATACAAAGATTAATTGGTTGATAGTCATACACCTATGATGATGATAAGGCTTGTAATTACTTGTATAAAAAGATTAATCAATCAATTAATAATCATTCTATTATAATGATGCTAAAGCCTGTGAGATAGACTCCGAGCAATATATTACTCCTCAAAAAGAAAAAAAAGATGGTGTCTGCTTGCAAAAAAGTGCAATTTTTTTTTTTTGTTTGGTTTTGCTTTCCTACGATGCTCCCTTGTCTTTTCAAGACCCTGTGAATGCATTCATGAGGAGATTAACGATCCTCACTTCACCCCGAGACCAAAATTAATAGCCATTTTCAAAGCTCTCTCGTGAAGCGAAGGTCAGGGAGGAAGCGAGAGCAGATTAATGAAGCCAATGTAATTTATCACGGACTCTGCATTATGATATCTAAGATCATTAATCGCAAGTTCGATGTGTGGTTAAAGTTCAATGATGTAAACTTTGTTCTATCCATGTAGAAATTGTAGCTGCTCGTGGCAGACCTGCTACTTTTGCTAGTATCGCACTTGATATGCTTGCTAGTGGCGGCAGAATTGACGCGTTTACTAGTGACGGACCTGGTGTGTTTGCTAGTGGCCGGCCTAGTATGTTTGCTAGTGTTTATCCTGCCATGTTTGTTGGAGACAGACTCAATACATTTGTTGTAACATCATAGTCTCACCATCCGTAAACGAAGGTGTTGTCGACGCATTACTTCATTCCCCCGACTTAATGGAGACATTTTAGTCTGCAGGTCATAAAACTTTTACATTCTGACCCGTAACGATAATATTATTCAGAGCAGTTCAACCTGAGGTTCAAACATTGGTTGGGAAACCTTTAAACTTGTTTACAGGGTCAATCATACTCATGAAACGCCTCCCCCCTTAAAATATCACTGTTTGCTCGACCCCACATCAAAACACATTTGTCCCAGGGATCATGTGGGGACGACAATTTATTACACAAGGGGTTTTTGGCTGCCTGGGACGTGCGTATCCCACTGAACAAAGGGTGTCCATCAAAATCCAAGTGTTCGAGGGTGAGGGAGTGGTTTCCGTAGTGGGGGACGAGGCTAGTGTTTGGGATCCTGCTGGTCGAAGGAGGTATTGTCAGTAGAAATGAAGTTGTTGTTTCATGGTAGTAGACTAGGGTGGGCTGACGTCACGTGATTACTATCTGTTACGGGACTTCTAGATGTATAGATGATCTATCGTTCACTATCCTTCTCCCGCCTTACAGATCTAGAAGCTGTGGGTTTCTAGATTCATGAAGTGGTAAGTGATTGATTTTCTTGTCACGTTTATAAAGATTCTTAATTTCACACGTTCCCAATAGGTCTGTTTGGTTCCTTTTTTATTCCCCTCCAGTGTTTATATTTAGTTATCACGTCACGTTGGTTCTCCTCCTCCTTCTGTCCTTAGTTCTGTCCTAAGCACGTAATAAGGACATTAAATTATCGCAAAACTTAAAGAGAATTAAGTAAAGGAAAAAAAAAAGAGAATCGTTTTAATAGTTTCATGATGGTTGAGACGATTGCTGGCCGGCCAAATAGGACTAGAACACATTTCAGAGTGCGTGCTTCACTCTGCCTGAAGACGTTATGCAAATCCACGCCCCCGAAATTTTCCCGTAGCCACGTCCAGTGCCGAGGAGGGAGATGCAATTCCCGGCGAGGTATTGAAGAGCCGGAAGAGGAATGGACAGGTAACAGTTGGAGCGAAGTGAGGAAAACAGAATATATAGACGCACTCCTCTTATACTGCAACTTTTTGGGAATATATATATATATATATATATATATATATATATATATATATATATATATATATATATATATATATATATATATATATTCCTATGAGTCCAGTGGAAAATGAAACATGATAAGTTCCCAAGTGCACTTTCGTGTAATCATCACATCATCACCGGAGACACAAGAGAGAAATATAGCAGTCAGTTGATATACAACGAGGAGGAATGTCTAATGATAAATTTACGTGTCCTGGAGATCTGTGTGTGATCATCAGGGTCTCCTAGTGAGAGAGCTGTCAGGGCACGGCTCCCTAGGGCATGGCTCCCAGGGCACGGCTTATATCCTTGGGCACCAGGGTTAGCTGTTCCCTGAGCACTGACGCCGCCAGCTGAGTGGCCGTGAAATAATCTGGAGCGGTCGTGATTTTTAAGATTGGAATTTGGGGGGAAAAAGGTGGGGGATGATGATGATGGCCATTAGGGGGGGTTGGGGGGTGGCTTTTAAAGGAAGGAAGGGGGGGGGAGGAGGAGGAAGCCATAAGAAGGGGGGTAATTTTTTCTAAAGGGAATGAGGTAGTTATGTGGTAGTGATGCTGATTGGCCGAGATGAATGATCGTAGCATTATTGCTGGTGTGTTTGGGCGGTATTCCCTTTGCATTACTGTATTACTTTGTTCTTTCAAGTTTCCAGCAATTCTGTGATATAAAAATTTTTCGATATTCCCTGGCTAATGACATACACACACACACACATATATATAACTATCTGTCTTTTTATGTATCTATTCATCTATCTATCTGCCAAGTATCTATCTATCAATCAATCTATCTATCTATCTATCTATCTATCTATCTATCTATCTATCAATCTATCTATTTGTTTGTCTATCTATCACTCTATATGTGCGTGTGTGTGTGTGTGTGTGTGTGTGTGTGTGTGTGTGTGTGTGTGTGTATATGTTTATGTATGTATGTGTGTGTGTGTGTGTGTGTGTGTGTGTGTGTGTGTGTGTGTGTGTGTGTGTGTGTGTGTTTGTGTGTATATGTGTATGTATGTATGTGTGTGTGTGTGTGTGTGTGTGTGTGTGTGTGTGTGTGTGTGTGTGTGTGTGTGTGTGTGTGTATAAAGAATTAACTTCACTGTCCTTCACATCACTATCCACTGTAATCCTCCCTTTCATTTATAGATTTAATCCCCCCTCCCACCTTGCCCCGTCTGGGTCTCCCAGACCGGCTTCAGAATATGTGAAATTTTTCGTATAAGAATCGGGGCTTCGGTTCGTTTCGTTGTTTGATCAGGGAAACGTATTCTATCCTGAATTCTGGGAATACACCCACCTCTTTCACGTGTTCCAATACCTTCCGCTGGCCTATTCTGAACTCCCTCTAAGATTTCCTTAATTTATAGATGAGCTAATCTACCGATGGTAAACCTGTAATCAGTTCATGTTAGATGTACGTTCGTGATGGCAAATTACCATAAATTCCTTTTATGTATTTTTTCGTATATAGATACTCTTGCTGGAAAATTCTCACCGTTGCAATGAATTGCAAGAGACATGCAACTTTGTGGGATATGCATCTTATTTTTATTTTCATGGTGAGGAGTTAGAATTAATGGCCATTAAGCCAAACTTTCACGCCATATACGTCAACCTCACATTACGAAATTTGCTCTGTGTATTCGTAGTGTAACGCTACATCCACTACCTCTCGTAAGAAGCATTGGAAGCCGATAACGACGAGGGCAAGATTCGGTTTCGGATTGAGGAAATGGGACACTCGAGGCGAGGATGACTGAAGTTCGAATGCAATGAGAGGGAAAGCTTAAGATCAATGGGAGGAGACATGGCCCGTTAGCACTCCCGATGCTGTCATGTCTTGAGGAGGTATCGGATCCCACATGAGAATTTCATGGTAAGGTGTTGGGGGAGGTGTGTGGGGAGGTGTGTGGGGAGGTGTGGTGGGGTTTGGTGGGTTTATTGGTGGGGTGCGAGACGGAGGGAGGCTATGGCACGGAGAACACAACCAGACCGAGACGATTAATCGAGGACAAGAGCGTCGGAGGCCGTAACGGATGGACGTTATTTTGTTGCGCCGTGGTGAAGGAGGGGGATGGAGAGAGAGAGAGAGAGAGAGAGAGAGAGAGAGAGAGATCGCACACCTCATATGCTCGAGGGTTAGGCCTCGGTGCTTAACGATCGTATGGCCGTTGCCTTCGTGGATCGTACCATCATGCTCATTGGCTGTAAGTACCACTTTGAACAAAGGATCGTACATTCGTACCGTCTTACCTCACGAATTAACATAGAAAAGTGGAAGCGTTACACAATATTCTTATTTCTTTTTTTTTGGTCCGAAAGGAAAATGATATTATCATTATTTTACAGAACTCATGATACGACCTGCATTTTCTCGTACCACTAATGACTGGAATGAAGTATCTCGACTCTTTCATATTCATCCTGGACTACATCATTTCATCTTATGATTCATCTGACTTTAAAGGTTTATGGCAGATGATATTTTGAATACACGCATGCCAAAAATAAGCCTCCGGATGGGGTGAGGGGGTAAAGAACAATGAACACCTTACCTAAATATTCGTACACAGAATTATGTTCCGAGACTGGGCAAACTGCTAGATTATGCCATTCCATTAAGTGAATCCATTTGTAATGGATGTAACAGTATTACACATTATTAAACACCGTGTGGAAAAACATTAATTAGTTTAGCCCGCGTGAAGCATGAATATTTAGCGGGTGAGGAGAATAAGTGAGCCAGAACAACAGGGCTGCCACATTGATAAGAAATATTACTGAGGAAGATATTCTTATGATTGCCCCTGTATTGCTCAGAAGGTCCCTTGATGAAAGAGGCGTGTGTATTTAGCTGCCTCAGGACACGTGTTCCTAAATATCTACACACACACACACACACACACACGAAATGCTGAAATGTATACGCATCCATGTATGGATGTTTGAGTGATTTAGTCCACTTATCAATGAAAGAATAGTACGAGTTATGGTAATGAGTATGGTCGGTATGAGGAGTAATGCAGGATAGGACAATAGAAAGAAAAAGGGAGGAATATCGCTGGATATCCATCTTGGAAAACTGATTAAAAGAAACGGAGAACCACAAGCAGACGATAGTCACGGAGGAGACGGCAGCCGATAACGGGGAAGTGATGGAGGAAGGCGACACAGGGCTCCAGGAGGGAAGGCTGCTGCAACATGCCTTACCTTGCGACACATTCCAGACTGCAATACATTACCCTCACCACTCGGGTATTTGGGGAGCTAGGCAGGAGGTGCCAGGGAGGAGCGCTCATCATGAGGCGAGGGATGGAAAGGGGGAAGCTTTTCGTACACTGGGGGAATGAGACGGGGAATGAGAGGGACTGGTGAGTCCATTTTGGAGTTAGGGACCTGAGGAAACAAGACCTGGAAAGAAAATTAGGGTGAGGGGTCTGCCTGGAAAAGTGAGGAAGGATCGAAAGAAAAGAGACTTTGGTAAAACACTGGGATGATCTGGGGACACAGGGGAGGGTATTCCTATGGGATCCTTAGGAAATGATAAAGGACCTGTGGAGGTATCAATAGGGGGAAGGGAAAAGAATGGGAAAGCAGATTTTGGATGAAATTGTAGAATCTCTGACGGAATTGAACAGAGTTCGTGGAACAAAGAACTGAACGAAAGGAGAACCTGGAATAAGGGGGAGAATTGGAGACTAGTGTGGAGGGGAGGGAACGAGTAGGAGAAAGTCGTGGACGATATAGATACGTGTGTGTGTGTGTGTGTGTGTGTGTGTGTGTGTGTGTGTGTGTGTGTGCGTTGTGTGTGCAAGACTGGGTACACCCAGAAACGCAACGCAAACTTGCTTATTGTCTGGCGGCTACTGCAGTACAGGGTCTGGATGTAAGTTGGGTAGTGGCGGTAATCTTGCTCATAACAAGGTAAACGTGGGATGAGAAAATCAGTAATGTTTTCGCTGGAGTAAGATGGAAGTACGAGAAGGCAGGGTGTAATGAGAGGGAAGAGACGGCGTCTGAGAAAGAGAAGCGAGGAAAAATAGTAATAAGAGTGAAGACAAAAGAAATGATAGGATGGGAGGCAATTATGGAAGATGATAGGAAGAAATACCAGTTTGCCGGAAATGATAATGGGTTGTGAGGATGGTGAATTCAACAAGATAGAAGGGACGAAAAATGTTGAGAAGCATGATGATTGAGAGGAACTGGACGACGGGAAACGAAGTGGAAAGGAAATGCAAGTGGAAGAGGAACAGTATGTGAGAGGCAGCCGGGTCTAACGACACAGAATGAATGGGGGGGGTTGGGAACGGCAGTGGTAGAATGGCGCACGAAGACCGGCACTGGAAGAAATGTACGTGAGGAACAGAAAGGGAGGAATGGCACAGGGGTAGAATAACCTAAGAGGAACGGCACGGGAGGAACAGTACTTGAAAAGGAGGAACAAGAGGAACGACACAAGGAGAACAACACTGGAGGAACGACACAGGAGGAACTGCACGGGAGGGAAGGACACAGGGGTAATACCGCTGAAGGAGCATCGCAAGAGGAACACAAGCGGTGCTGTGGCGCGGGGCACAAGGAGAGACAAATGTTTCACCCAACAGCCTTCGCTGTGTTCCTTAATGAACCGGTGTGACCTGAGTCAGGCTGGCGGAACGGTTCCTCCTGCAGCCAAGTGCAGGTCGACAGCAATAGCCACTGCAGTGACCCTTAATCACCCAATCTGACCCATGTCAGACCTGCTGCTGTTACAGCGCAATTTCGTTTCATACTAGAGACCCTCTAGTGACCCCAATTTGAACCTGGGCGAGTCTGTTAAAACTGAAATTACCGTCATGCTGGACAGTGCGACGGGCGGCGATGCCCTGGTGTTCTCTTTGCTCGATGAACGGCAAATGTGAGGGAAGACATGTAA